>NC_091589.1:20035702-20043202 GCF_042767895.1 Penaeus vannamei
TGCTGTCTAGAAATTATCATTATTTTCGTTATCATCTTTGTGCTGTCTAGAAATTATCATTATTTTCGTTATCATCTTTGTGCTGTCTAGAAATTATCATTATTTTCGTTATCGTCTTTGTACTGTCTAGAAATTATCATTATTTTCGTTATCATCTTTGTGTTGTCTAGAAATTATCATTATTTTCGTTATTATCTTTGTGCTGTCTAGAAATTATCACTATTTTCGTTATCATCTTTGTGCTGTCTAGAAATTATCATTATTTTCATTATCATCTCTGTGGTGTCTAGAATTTATCATTATTTTCATTATAATCTTTGGCTTCTTTCTGACCATTGTTATCATGATCTTCATTATCATTGCTGTTGTTATTTTTGTTTTTTATTACTATTGTTATCATTAATATTATCTATTTTCATTGTTAATATTACCATTATCATTATTATTATTATCATTATAATTATTGTTATTACCCATATTTTAACTATTATTATCATTGTTTTTCCATCGTTATTGCCATTATCATTTTGTTATTATTACTATTGTTACTGCGATTACTATTATCATTAACATTATTATTCTCATGAAAATAATAATTATGATGATAATAATAATGATAACAATACTCATCACTATCATTATTAACATTATAATCACTACCATACTGTTATCATGTTATAATGATAATAATTATAGTACTGGTAATAACAATAATAATTACCATTGTTATTGATATCATCATTAATATCATTATTATTGTTGTTATTTTTGTTATAATTATTATAATTATTGTTACTATAATAATCATATAATTTTTATTATTATCATCATTATTATCATCCTTATCATTCTTATAATCATTGGTTTTATCATTACTGTTATTGTTGTCATTATCATTATCCTTTTTGTTTATATCATTATCATTATTTCAACTACTATTATTATTTTTTGGTTATTATTATTATTATCATTATCATTATTATTATTGTTATTATTATTATCATTATTATTGTTATTATTATTATCATTATTATAAGTAGTATTTTACTATCATTATTAATTCTATCATTATTATCATTACTATTATTACTATTATGAGAATTATCATAACATTATCATAACATTATTATCGTTGTTGTTATCATTATTATAATTGTTATTTTTACTGTTATTGTTATTATCATTATCATTATTTTTACTGTCATCCTCATTATTAACATTATTGTTATGATTATTGTAATTGTTATTTTCATTATTACTTTTATTAATATTTTTATTGTTATTATCATTATTATCATAATTATCAATATCATTGTAATCATTAATAGTAGCTATAGTAGTATTGTTGTCATTTTCAATGTCATTTTCATTATTATCATTATCATTATTACTATTATCCATTGGCTTATCAGAATTGTTGTTGTAATCATTGACATCATATTTGACATTATCAGTATTATTGATATTATCTCTATTACCATTATCATTATCATCCTTATTTTGATAATGATTATTGTTCTCTGATTATAATTATTTTTGCCATTAACATTATCATTATCATTGTTGTTGTTATTATCAATGTTGTTGTTACTATTACTACTATAATGATCATTACCTCCGCTAATTATCATTATATTTTTGGTTGAGCTCATTAATTTGTTTGCTGATTCTCATGATTTTTGTGAAAACGTATCTTAGTCCAACTTAGAAATGTATCTCAGCCTAACTTCTTCTTTCTTCTTTTATAGGGGTTTAGACTTTTGTGTAGTCTATATCCCCTGTAGCCTAACCTAGAAATGTATCGTAGCCTAACTTAGATGCCAGATTTTGGTGTTGATCCGGATCTTTTGGCGTTTAAATTATTACTATTATTATCTTATTGCCCTGGCGGAGATAAGCGCTCTCTGATTGATTCTCTATATTATCATTATTATCATTATTATGAATATTGCCATTGGCATTTTTATTATTATCGTTATTGTCTTTCATTGGTGTTATTACTATCATGACCATTGTTATTATCATTTTCGTTATCATTAATATCAGTATTGCTATTACGCATATTATCACCACTGTCAAATCTTATCATTGTTATTGGTAATATCGTTTTTACATATTATTCTTACCCTTATCATTATCGTTATTATTTTTTCTCGTTATTGTTATTATTGCTATTATAATTATTATCAGTTTTTATCATTATTATTCTTGTTATTACTACTATTATTATTATAATAATTATTATTATTACTATTGTTATCATCCTCATTCTTCTTGTCATAATTATGAATTATTATTATTATTATTATTATCATTGTTATTAATATCATTATAATTACTTTTATCATTATCACTATTAACATTATCATCTTTATTATTGTTGTTGTCATCATAATAATGACAAAAAATAATGATGATGATAATGGTAATAGCTATTATGATTTTTACCATTATCATCAATAATTTCAATGTCATTATCGTCCTTATTGCCATTATCATTATCCCTTTTATTATCATTATTATTCTTATTCTTATTATCATTATGCTATTATACTTATTGACGCAATTATCACTGTAAGCACAATTACTTTTATTGTTATCATCATCATTATGATTAACTTTATTATCACCATCATCATTAGAATTAAATTGATTATTTTGTTATTATCATAGTCACTTACATTTTTTAAAAATTCTATTATATTTCAATAATATTGCAGATCCTATCAATAGCATATATTTTCCGACTCTTTTCCTTTATTGCAATCACCCATTTTATCATTTTATTCGTCGTCTTTCGTTTCTTTCAATTTCCTCTTTCATTTGTGATAAATCGCAGTCTTTGACAGTCTCGCGAAATATGAGAGAAAGAGGAAAAAAAGAGATAGGTTTTTGGGCATATTTTATTCCCTGTCTCTGTGTCTGTGTTTTTTACGTTATCATTTTCTTTTTTTTATGTGCCTGTCTGTCTGTCTGTCTATTTCTCCCCCCCCCCTCTCTCTATCCTTCTTTCTCTCTCTCCTGCCCCCTCTCTCTATCCTTCTTTCTCTCTCTCCTGCCCCCTCTCTCTCTTTCTCTCTCTCTGTCTGTCTGTCTGCTGTCTGTCTCTCTCTCTCTCTCTCTCTCTCTCTCTCTCTCTCTCTCTCTCTCTCTCTCTCTCTCTCTCTCTCTCTCTCTCTCTCTCTCTCTCTCTCTCTCTCTCTATCTCTCTCCCTCCCGGCGAGCGCGAGTGAGCGAGAGATTGAGGCCAAGAGAGTTAATGAGGCCAGCCTTAACGGCGGTTCGCCCACTGGAGTTAATGAGGTCAAAATGAGGCGGAATCACTCATGGGAGAAACGCTAATTAATTCTGGAAGAGTCCCCGTGAGGCCGCCGGGCCGAGCGCCTTCCTTTTTCCTCCGTCGCCGGCCGGGGCGCTCCTACCGCGGGGGGGGGGGGGGTGAAAGAAGGGAAGGGGCAGGGAAGGGCAGGGGAGGGGAGGGGAGGGTAGGGAAGGGGAGGGGAGGAGAGGGTAGGGAAGGGGAGGGAAGTGAGAGAAGGGAAGGGAGGGGAGAAGAGGAGAGGGCAGGGCAGGGGAGGGAAGTGAGGGAATGGAGAGGAGGGCAGGGGAGGAGAGGGGAGGAGAGGGCAGGGCAGGAGAGGAGGAGGGGAGGGGGAGGGGAAGGGGAGGGGCGGTTGGTTAGATGTCTGAGCAGGGGCGAGGGACTTCATTAACAAGGTTACATGCTTCCACGCACATGCACGCATACATATCGATACACACACACACACACACACACACACACACACACACACACACACACACACACACACACACACACACACACACACACACACACGTACATACACACATATATACACATTAATAAATAAACACACTCACACACATTAATATTTTCCTTTTCTCTCTCCCTTTCACATGCGAGCGTAATAATTCATCACCTGTAATGGCGAACATTCTCTGCTTTGTTTGGATGATTTATTTTGCTATTCCTCCCGTGCACGCGCGTGTGTTCGTGTGTGTGTGTTTGTGATATTTTGTGTGTGCATGGGAGAGACCAAGAAGAGCATATTCAGAAAGACATATATTGAATGAAGCACCTAAAATGAAACTGCAGCAAAAATGAATAAAAAAAAAAAAAAAAAAAAACGCAACAAATTTGAAACTTTAACAAATATGAAATTTTAACAAATATGAAACATTAACAAATATGAAACAGCAACAAAACTGAAACTTCAACAAATATGAAACAGCAGATTTCTATTCCTCTTCGGTGTCTGTGAGGTTGCAAGAAGTCGGAGGAGGAAGAAAAGTTAGAAAAAAAAAGAGAATGAAAGAATAAGAAAAAAACAGGATAAAGGTCTTTCTTACGGTTTTCAAGGGAAGATGACAGGAAAAAGAAAGAAAGAAAATAAGAAAAATAGGAAAAGGTGAGAAGAAAAGGAAGAAAAGGAGGAGGAAGGAAAGTGAAGGGGAGGGGGGGAGAGTAACAAGAGAAGGGGGAAGAGGAAGAGGAGGAAGAAGAGGATGGAGAACAGGAGAAGGAGGAGGAGGAAGGGGAACAAGAGAAGAAGGGGGAGGAGGAAGAAGAGAAACAGTAGTAATAGTAGGAGTAGGAGGAAAAGAAGGAAGAGGAGTAAAAGGAGGAGCAGGAGGAGGAGGAGGAGAAGATGGAGGAGGAGATGAAGAAGAAGAAGAAGAAGAAGAAGAAGAAGAAGAAGAAGAAGAAGAAGAAGAAGAAGAAGAAGAAGAAGAAGAAGAAGAAGAAGAAGAAGAAGAAGAAGAAGAAGGAAGAAGAGGAGGAGGTGAAAGAGGGGAAAGAAGAAGAAGACGCGAAAGAGGAAGAAGGAAAAAGAAGAGAATATGAAAAAGAGAATACGAAACATAGAATTAAAGAAAAAAGTAGAAGAACAGCATAAGCAAAGAAAATGAATAAAAAACAATAAAAAAACTTGAATAAGAAATGAAAAACCATGAAATAATAAATGAAGTAAAAGAGGGAAAGAAGAAAAATAGAAAATAAGATAGAAGAGAAGAAACGGACAAGAAGAAAATAAAAAGCAGAATCGGAAGATGATAACGAAAAAGAAATCAGAAAAAGCAGGAAAGCGGTAGAAAAGAAAATGACAATAAAAATAATAACAATGATAACCACTACAATCACTCAGAGAGCGCATACCTCCGCCAAAGCAATGGGATCACTGATGCAATAAACTAAATATTCACACTTAAAGGATAGCATTAAGATTACCTCTTTTTCAAGTGCACTGATAATGACTACGATAATAACAAAATAATTATTTTAATTCTAATGATGATGGTGATAATAAAGTTAATCATCGATGTTTTCCTATCTCGCAATGCTATTGGGTCCGATAAGAAGTTCCTGGATCTGTATCATGATCCGGATCACCACCAAAATTTGATATCAAAATTTGATATCTACGTCGGGCCAAAACAAGCCTCTGGTAGAGAATTTTTTTTATATATAACTTTTCGAGTAATCCTGCTAACCAACTAAACAACAAACTAACCAATGCTACCAAAAGCATAACTTCCTTGGCGGAGGTAACTTGAATGGTCCATTCAATCCGGATATAAAGGAAGCCCCGCCCCCTCCCAGGATTGAATCGCACGGCTGGCAGGGCTGTTTCACGATCGATAATTGTTAATAATATTTGACATATTTAGAGTATTGATACATTTACTTCTCAAGTTAATAGTTTTCAACAACTCAAAATTTAAATTCTCATGTAGCATTGATTACCTTCATATCGGCATACATGATCGGAATATTTAAATCACAGTTGGAAAACAAGGATATCAGTCTAGCTGGAAGGGCTGAGTAACATTTGATATTTCATCATACATTTTGTTCCGCAATATGAGTAACTACATATGTTTCTTCTCATGTTTACAATTGAACAACTCATAATTGATTTCTTGTGATTTACCAATTACATTAGAATCAGGATACGTTATAGGCAAGTTTGGGCGGCGCCAGTCTTTCGCCATTTCGCATGGTCAGTTAGAAAGTTAATTTTTCATTCACTGTCTTTGTATTATTTCTATGGTGCCTGTGACAATCATGATATTTTATCTTTGAAGCCTTACTTTATTCGAAATGATTTCATAGTTGTAACAATAAGTGAAGAACTAAGCGCGTTATAAACTTCAATCATCCATCATTTCATTCATCTTTATACACGCTCTCCTTTCATAACTATAGCTTCTCTTATCTTTTATATCTTAAGACTACATTGAAGAGTATTAACAGTGCAAAGGAAACTGCAGATTTAAAGGATGTTTCTTTATTACAGGGAAATAATATCATCCTTATACGTTGTAAGCTGGCGGCTCTGACGTCGGGTGACGCTTTGCGGTTCATGTTCTCCGTCTTTGCCGCTGACGTAAGAGGCGCTACTACTACTGTGAATGATGATAATAGGAAGAATGAGAATGGAGATGATAGTAATAAAGATAATGAGAATGGGAATGATCATGATATTAAGGGCAATGATAATAATGATGATGAAAATAACAACAATAGTGACAAAAACAATAGTAATAGTAATGATGATATTAATAATAATAATAATAACGGTTATGATAGTATTAGTATTAACAATAATAATGATGAAATTAATAATAATAATCATGATAATAATGATAATATAATAATAATAACAGTAAAAGTGAAGATAATGATAATAATAATGATAATGAAATGGTACCGAAAATAATGAAACATCAAGGTTGATAATAATGATCCTTGTAACAACACAAATCCCATCTACAAGCGACAACGAGGCCAGCGCCATTAAGGGACATCCGCCGCTCGACGTCTTGAAGACACCGGGCATTCGTCTTGACTCTCGAGCCCCGAATCTCTCCGGGAAGAGAAGGAGAAGACTATTTATTCTCCTTCTGTTACGGGCGTTCTCGTTCCGGCTGTGGGCGCGGGAGACAAGATGGGCGACTTCTCAGAAGACGTCGGCGCCGCCCGGGACCGCCGTTGATTTAAGGGACTTGGGGGAGGAATGAGGAAAGTTTTTGTTTTGTTTGTCATTCGTTGTTCCTTTTTTTTTTTTGTTTTCTGATTTATTACTTGGAGGTTGGGATCTTAAGGAGGTTGGGGCTCGGCGGGGGATGGGTGGTGGGGGTAGGGTGGGGGTGGGGTGGGGGGGGGGGTACTGGTGGAAGGACTTGGGGTAACTGAAAGGAGAAAGAGTTGGCAGCGGTTTGCTTATAACTCGGTGTGTTGTGACTTTCCAAAGTAAAAGAGTATATAGAAGAAGAAGAAGAGGAAGAACAAAGAAGTAAATGAAGGCGAATTAGAAGAAGATGGAGAAGGAGGAAAAGGAGACATAGCAGCAGTAGAAGAAGGAGAAGGAGAGGAAGACGAAGAAGAAGAAGGCATAGTAGTAGTAGAAGATGGAGAAGGAGAGGAAGAGGAAGAAGAAAAAGAAGAAGAAGCAATTATAGTAGTAATAGTAGGAA
>NC_091589.1:20064056-20069056 GCF_042767895.1 Penaeus vannamei
TTTCGTAAGACAAAGCTTGTGTGTCCATAGTATGGTAGTTTAAGGTATCGGATATCCCGAGGTACATTGTAATTCATTGGTTTTGGACAGAGCATCTTATTTAAGAATAACCTTATTTGTTTTTGGATAACAGACATTGGAAATTTGTTTTTCAAAAAGAAGGTTTCTAAGAATTGTAGTTCTCTGTTAATGGAATGCCAGTCTGAACAAATATGAAAACATCTGTACAACAAAGTTCTGATAGCATTGATTTTAAACATCATGGGTAGAAAGGATAAATAATTTAAACCACTACCAGTGAAGGTAGGTTTTCTGTACACGGAGGTTTTAAAGGTTTTATCATCACGTTCAAGCCTGATATCCAAAAAAGATAATGAGTTGTTTACTTCGACTTCAGAGGTAAACTGTATGTTGACATGTTTTGAGTTGACATAATCTAAAAACATTTTTACATGTGAAACATCATTAAACAGTAGGAATACATCATCAACATATCTTTTATACATTACTGGTTTAAAATGCGATGGGCAGTCTGCTAACCACTTACTCTCGTGATGGCATAAAAACGCGTTTGCGAGAGTTGGGCCTAGCGGGCTACCATTGCTACACCATCAATTTGGGAGTACAATTGATTGTTGCACATGAAAATTTCGGACATCAATAACTGTGTCCATCATCAGAATCTGCATGTAAGAGAATACAAATGATCTAAACTAATATTGAATAATAATTACAAAGGCAAATAAGAACAAACAAAATGGAAATAATAGTAAACGCAAAACCTATAAAACACAAGTTGATTACCAACATAGGACATAAAAAAAAGGAATATTGGGCTTACGTATTTTCTCCGTAGGTGTAGTGTGGAGTATGTGTCTTTGTCATGTTGACATGACAGCAGTTTGCGGAGGTTTGAATGTCTGGATGTCCGTTGTGAGTGGGGCAGTGGTGGGGGGGGGGGGTGGAGGGGGTAAGGGATCACCTGTGTAAATTTCTTCAGTGTATATAGAGTAACTGAACTTTCATTGTTATTTAAGTTGGGTTTTATTTCTTTGATCAGTAGTGATTCTAAGATTCTTAAATCTATTAAGTCTTGTGTTTTTCTCACTATTGAAAAGTCATCGAATTTTACATCATGATTTGTTTTGAGTGAATGATCCCGGATAAGTGAGTGCATGGGAGATGATAGTGGACGTAATGTCCGATAAGAGACTCCTTTGTGCTCGCAATATCTCATCTTTAGATTCCTTGATGTTGAACCTATATATCTAGCGTTACAGCTAGAACATTTGTATGAGTACACTATGTTTGAGCACAGATGTTTAGGAAAAGGGTCTTTTGTCGGAAAGAACGAACGAATTGTTCTGGAATTTGTGAAGATCATTCTGAAATTGATTTGTGGGAAATGGTTGCTTAGTAGTTTCTGTAGTTGTTTTCGTAAGACAAAGCTTGTGTGTCCATAGTATGGTAGTTTAAGGTATCGGATATCCCGAGGTACATTGTAATTCATTGGTTTTGGACAGAGCATCTTATTTAAGAATAACCTTATTTGTTTTTGGATAACAGACATTGGAAATTTGTTTTTCAAAAAGAAGGTTTCTAAGAATTGTAGTTCTCTGTTAATGGAATGCCAGTCTGAACAAATATGAAAACATCTGTACAACAAAGTTCTGATAGCATTGATTTTAAACATCATGGGTAGAAAGGATAAATAATTTAAACCACTACCAGTGAAGGTAGGTTTTCTGTACACGGAGGTTTTAAAGGTTTTATCATCACGTTCAAGCCTGATATCCAAAAAAGATAATGAGTTGTTTACTTCGACTTCAGAGGTAAACTGTATGTTGACATGTTTTGAGTTGACATAATCTAAAAACATTTTTACATGTGAAACATCATTAAACAGTAGGAATACATCATCAACATATCTTTTATACATTACTGGTTTAAAATGCGATGGGCAGTCTGCTAACCACTTACTCTCGTGATGGCATAAAAACGCGTTTGCGAGAGTTGGGCCTAGCGGGCTACCATTGCTACACCATCAATTTGGGAGTACAATTGATTGTTGCACATGAAAATTGCATCTACGGATAATTTTAACAATTTCTTGAATTGGTCTCATGTAAGGTTATGCACATTATCAGTATTCTCAAATAATCTGTTTGTACAAATATCCATTGTTTCTTTCAAAGGTATGTTTGTAAATAAAGACTGTATGTCAAAACTAGCCATTATAACATTGTTTTCAAGACTAATTGTAAACAACTGCTTTGCAAAATCAAAAGAATTATGGACAGTGTATTCATTGGTAGTTATAGGCTTGAGAATTGGCACTAAGAATTTAGCTAGATTATAATTAAATGTTTTTAAAGCTGACAAGATAGGTCTGATCGGCACATCGGGTTTATGAATTTTTGGTAGTCCATATAACATTCCAGGTAAAGAGCCAGATGCTCTGAGTTGATTATATGTATCAGAGGAAATGGCGTCACTGTCTTTCAAACATTTTAGCATTCTATTCAGTTTGTCCTCTAATTGAATGATTTATAACCTTACAAGAGACCAATTCAAGAAAATGTTAAAATTATCCGTAGAAGATGCAATTTTCATGTTCAACAATCAATTGTACTCCCAAATTGATGGTGTAGCAATGGTTGCCCGCTAGGCCCAACTCTCGCAAACGCGTTTTTATGCCATCACGAGAGTAAGTGGTTAGCAGACTGCCCATCGCATTTTAAACCATTAATGTATAAAAGATATGTTGATGTATTCCTACTGTTTAATGATGTTTCACATGTAAAAATGTTTTTAGATTATGTCAACTCAAAACATGTCAACATACAGTTTACCTCTGAAGTCGAAGTAAACAACTCATTATCTTTTTTGGATATCAGGCTTGAACGTGATGATAAAACCTTTAAAACCTCCGTGTACAGAAAACCTACCTTCACTGGTAGTGGTTTAAATTATTTATCCTTTCTACCCATGATGTTTAAAATCAATGCTATCAGAACTTTGTTGTACAGATGTTTTCATATTTGTTCAGACTGGCATTCCATTAGCAGAGAACTACAATTCTTAGAAACCTTCTTTTTGAAAAACAAATTTCCAATGTCTGTTATCCAAAAACAAATAAGGTTATTCTTAAATAAGATGCTCTGTCCAAAACCAATGAATTACAATGTACCTCGGGATATCCGATACCTTAAACTACCATACTATGGACACACAAGCTTTGTCTTACGAAAACAACTACAGAAACTACTAAGCAACCATTTCCCACAAATCAATTTCAGAATGATCTTTACAAATTCCAGAACAATTCGTTCGTTCTTTCCGACAAAAGACCCTTTTCCTAAACATCTGTGCTCAAACATAATGTACTCATACAAATGTTCTAGCTGTAACGCTAGATATATAGGTTCAACATCAAGGAATCTAAAGATGAGATATTGCGAGCACAAAGGAGTCTCTTATCGGACATTACGTCCACTATCATCTCCCATGCACTCACTTATCCGGGATCATTCACTCAAAACAAATCATGAAGTAAAATTCGATGACTTTTCAATAGTGAGAAAAACACAAGACTTAATAGATTTAAGAATCTTAGAATCACTACTGATCAAAGAAATAAAACCCAACTTAAATAACAATGAAAGTTCAGTTACTCTATATACACTGAAGTAATTTACACAGGTTATCCCTTACCCCCTCCACCCCCCCTCCCACCACTGCCCCACTCACAACGGACATCCAGACATTCAAACCTCCGCAAACTGCTGTCATGTCAACATGACAAAGACACATACTCCACACTACACCTACGGAGAAAATACGTAAGCCCAATATTCCTTTTTTTTAATGTCCTATGTTGGTAATCAACTTGTGTTTTATATGTTTTGCGTTTACTATTATTTCCATTTTGTTTGTTCTTATTTGCCTTTGTAATTATTATTCAATATTAGTTTAGATCATTTGTATTCTCTTACATGCAGATTCTGATGATGGACACAGTTATTGATGTCCGAAAGCTCAATAAATAAATGAATATACGCAAGATGTGGTTTCCTGCTGTCCTGGTCCTCCTATTTATTATAAGAATCCGTTTCCCCCGTGGAACATCTATTGTGAAAATATTATCCAACCGTTATGGCCGACCAGTTCTGCTGAAATATCGAGAGACTGAGAAGACGGACTTCAAGATTAAGAAATTAAATCTGGACATAGAATTTCTCCAAACCTGTAAGAATTATAACATTATTCCTAAGTTTTTACAGTTCAAAGTGTATAACCATAGGTTCACTGACACTAAAATATATAGGTCATGGCTTTTCAAGCTTCTAAACTATGAAATTAGACAAAAGACTAAACAACTGGCTCACGAAAGTGGTAAATATCCTCTCTTACTTCAAGATTTAAGAAATCTCACCTCCTTCCTTGATTTTAATTGCCTTAAGGGTTTATTAACGAGGAACAATGATAAAGATCTTGTTAGAATTAAGACTAGACATTTAAGAAAACTGCACAATCTTGGCTTAACTCCAGAATATGAAGTTGATAGCAGCAAAGTAATATTTAATTACTCAAATAGAAATTTATCTGAGGATGAAACAAAGCTACTATCTTTAGGTCTTGACTTTGCTTTACCGTGCAAATCACCATCATTCGCTGACCACTTTCTAGCCTTTGAACGTCTTTGTCATACCGTTAATAATTGCCAAATTCTTGACAACTCTGAATCTGCCAAACTGAAAGTTTTTGAGAAAATTGCCAGTTTAGCAAATGAGACGTTCTATGACTTCAAAAGACATACACACTGGTTACCATCTTTCAGCAAAGCCAAATACAATGCTTTGAAATCTTTAAAGGAAGACCCCAACATCATAATAACCAGACCTGACAAAAGAAAAGGTGTTGTGATATTGGAGAGAAATGAATATATCACTAAAGTAAATATATTGCTATCAGACCATACAAAATTTAAAATGTTAGGA
>NC_091589.1:20084056-20086556 GCF_042767895.1 Penaeus vannamei
AATAACAAAAACAATAATGATAATAATGACAATAATAATTATGATGATAATAATAATGAAGACAGTAACAATCGTGATAATAATAATAATATTAATAATAGTAATAATAATAATGGTAATGATATAATGATACTGCTATCGATAATATTGACATTGATGGAAATAATTATGAAAACTATATTGATGATGATGATATTGGTAATTGCATTAATAATGATACTAATACTAATACTGTAATACTACTAATACTGTTAATAGTATTAATGATAATTACAATGATAATAGTATCAATTGCAGTGATCATTAATATAATTATAATAAAAAATGATAATGATAATAATAAAAAAATAATGATAATAATAATAATAATAATAATAATGATAATAATAATAATAATAATAATAATAATAATAATAATAATAATAATAATAATAATAATAATAATAATAATAATAATAATAATAATAATAATAATAAATAATAATAATAATAATAATAATAATAATGATAATGATAATGATAATGATAATGATAATGATAATGATAATGATAATAATGATTATGATTATGATTATGATTATGATTATGATTATGATTATGATTATGATTATGATTATGATTATGATTATGATTATGATTATGATTATGATTATGATTATGATTATGATAATGATAATGATAATGATAATGATAATGATAATGATAATAATAATAATAATAATAATAATAATGATAATGATAATGATAATGATAATGATAATGATAATGTAAATGATAATGATAATGATAATGATAATGATAATGATAAAGATAATGATAATAACAATTATAATAATAATTATAGTAATAACAATAATGATAATGATTATAATAATAAAATTGATAATAACGATGATAACAGTAATGGTAATAATGATGAAAATCATGAGGATGATAATGATGACAATCATAATAATGATGTTAATACTAATAGGGACGGTCATCGTGACGTCACCAGAGCTGTCACGTAACCAATCGGAGGCAGTGGGGGGCAAAAACAACAAAATCCCACGAACTTCGTTATAAAGTATTGATCTGTCGCGAACATCGTCCTTTTCTCTCTATTTATATAAGATTCGCATCTTTTTTCACCTTTTTCTAAGAAACTTCGACATGGAAAACAGTTGCATTATTATTGGATGTGCAAATGGACGGCAAAAAAGGTTCCATTTTGAGTTTTCATTGTTTTCCGAAAGACCCCGAGAGAAGGAGGCTTTGGCTATCAATCGCGAGACCTTTGATCCTGCACCTGGGAGTGAAGTAAGAGTTTGTGCTAATGGTACGTACGATAGCTTTTCTATAAAGAAATTCTAAAATGTAAACGGTTATGTTATATCGTCATAACTTTCTCTAGGGGATGTGTTTCCCCGTGGTTAGGCATAGGCCTAGGCGGTGGTAGATGTTGTGGGTGACTGGTTCCTATTGAGTATCTTCTTTCACTTTAAGTTTCAGTTGATTTGATTTTAAAACTTTCCCTGAACAAGGGTCGTAAGACGTTAAATGGGAACAAAATGAAAATAGTAAATCTAATGATTGCTACACTGCCCTCTCAACAACATCAGGAAACTTACTTAAATCATTTCAAGGTATCAATGATGAGTATTGCATGAGAATGTAAATTGAACGTTTTAGAAATATCTGGCTAAAACGTACGGAAAATATTGATAAAACTCCTGTTTTGAGCAACTTTTCGAAAAACCAGGCCTAAAAGGCAAAGAGCGAGCAAGAAAGAATTTCACAAGTTCAGGAGAATTTAATCCTACGACTACGAACCAGTCTTATTATAAGCAGTATTGAGTACTTCCTTGTACCCTTCCAGAGATTTGTAGGCCCTTAATTCTTTTTGTGTAAACACCAGGTGTTTGTATAAAGGTCGGTCAACCAAACCATTAGTATGGCCTAAAATATACAAATAGCTGTATTCTGATTTTTTCTTATGTTGAATACCAAATTCCATTACCCTGTTTTGTTTTAAAACTTAAGAAAAATACTTGAAAGCTTCGAGTGACGAGATAAATATCACCAAAACTAACATGGGCCTACAGACCAGCTATCAGAGAGAGACAAAAGATCTGGTAAGCTTTCTCTACCTTTAGAATACTTTCGGTTTTCACCAAGACGTTTTTCAGCAACTAAATCGAGAGATTTATAGTAGGTTGACATCATTCTCACAGCTGATTCGGCGGCCATTGATGATCTTTTGCCCACCTGTGTTGTGCGCGTGCGTGGAAAAGCCTTTTCTATTTGTTTTGTTGACTGTCCCTGTAAAATAATGATAATAACAACAACAATAATAATGATAACAATGATAATGGTAATATTGATAATGATGATGATGACAATAATGATTATAATGGTAGTGATAACATTGATATCAACAATGAAAATGGTAATAATAATGATGATGATAATAACTGATGATAATAATAATAATAATAATAATAATAATAATAATAATAAT
>NC_091589.1:20097676-20100176 GCF_042767895.1 Penaeus vannamei
CATCATTATGTTAATCACTTTTGAATATTATCATGATCATTAGGATTATCATTAGTAGTATTGTTATTATCAATATTACCATGGTCACTATTGTTATTATCATATTTATACTACCATTATCCTCATTATCCTACCACTATCATTACTATCATTACCATTATCATCATCATTATCCTCATCACCATTATGATTAAGACCGAGACGCATCGAAGAGGAATAACCGATTAATATCCGTTTCAAAGAATTAATTCCTGTGCTTAGTTCCTTGAATTCCAGAATTTCCGGAATATTCCCCAGCTGACGTCACGCTGCTTCTAGTCTTATGCAATGTGCGCCAAAGGCAACGGCTGTGCAATCCAGTTCGAAGAGGAGGAATTAATTGGTTATCATTTATATCAATTTTATTATCACCCTAATACCAATGTTGATAGAGGTGATTTAAGTGTTTATATTCTTATTCTTATGACTATACTATTATATGTTGTCATTATTATCATGTTTTTGTTGCGATTATGTTTAATCCATAATGATAATGATAATGATAATAGTAATTATCATTATGATTGCTATTATCATCCTAATACCAATGTTGATAGAGGTGATTTTAGTGTTTATATTCTTATTCTTATGACTATACTATTATATATTGTCATTATTATCATGTTTTTGTTGCGATTATGTTTAATCCATAATGATAATGATAATGATAATAGTAATTATCATTATGATTGCTATTATCATCCTAATACCAATGTTGATAGAGGTGATTTTTGTGTTTATATTCTTATTCTTATGCCTATACTATTATATATTGTGATAATATTATCATTATTATCATGTTTTTGTTATGATTATGTTTTATCCATAATGATAATGATAATGATAATAGTAACTATCATTATGATTGCTATTATCATCCTCATACCAATGTTGATAAAGGTGATTTTAGTGTTTACATTCTTATTCTTGTTATTATAACATCACACATTGTCATAATATAATTTTTTTTACTTTAGTTATTTATTTATTTTTTGCCTTTATATTTATCCATTTACTTATCGCATTTATTAAAATCCTGTTGTCTATGAGAAGTTCTGGGAATGTCACGTGTCATTTTGTATCTTTTTCTTGAATTTTATAAAGTTATCTCTTGTTACATCGTGCGTTTAATTTCTATTTTATTTGCCTATTCTTTCTTCTTTCTCTCTTTTATTCTCGTCTTTCCTCGAATTCCGTTTTCTTATTTCTTTTCACTTTCTCTTACTTGTCATTCTTCTTTCTCCTTTTTTCTTCTTTGTTCTATCTCCTTATTTTTTCTTTCCTTTCCCCTTTCCTCCTTCGTCCTCTGGTTCTTTCTATTCTACTCTTCCGTCTCCTCCATCATTTCCTTTCTCTCCTACTATGTCCTTCCTATTTCTCCTACATCCCTCCCTTCCTGATCCCCTTCCATCATTCCACTCTCATCCTCTTCTCTCTCGCTCTCCTTCCATCCTATTCCTATCCTTTCTACATTTCCTCTCCTTCCATCTATGCCTATCCATTCTCCTTCATTTCCTCAGCCCTCTTCCTTTTCCCTCTCGCTCTCCTTCCATCCTATTCCTGTCCTTTCTCCTCCTTTCCCTATCCTTTCTCCTCCATTTTCTCTCCTTCCTTCTTATCCCTATCCTCTCTCCTTCATTTCCTCACCCCTCCTCTCCTTCCATCCTCTTCTTCCTCTTCCCCCTCTCTTCCCCTTCCATCCTCTCCCTATCCTTTCTCCTCCACTTTCCTCTCCCTTCTTCTCCTTCCATCCTCCCTTGCCTCTCCCTTCTTCTACTTCCATCCTCCCTTTCCTCTCCCTTCTTCTCCTTCCACCCTCCCTTTCCTCTCCCTTCTTCTCCTTCCATCCTCCCTTTCCTCTCCCTTCTTCTCCTTCCATCCTCCGTTTCCTCTCCCTTCTTCTCCTCCCATCCTCCCTTTCCTCTCCCTTCTTCTCCTTCCATCCTTCACTTTCCCTCTCCCTTCTTCTCCTCCCATCCTCCCTTTCCTCTCCCTTCTTCTCCTTCCATCCTCCCTTTCCTCTCCCTTCTTCTCCTTCCATCCTCCCTTTCCTCTCCCTTCTTCTCCTTCCATCCTCCCTTTCCTCTCCCTTCTTCTCCTTCCATCCTCCCTTTCCTCTCCTTCCATCCTCCCTTTCCTCTCCTTCCATCCTCCCTTTCCTCTCAACGCATTTCCATGCATGAGCCTGACAGTTCATTTCACAAGCGAAGTCTTCCCTGCCACTCATCAGTAACGGGGGGGGGGGGGGGGTAGGGGGCGGAATTCTCACTCACGAACAATTCCTCATACTCCACAATCAATATTTTGAGGTGTGCAAACAGAGAGGCGCTTTGGAGTGTCATTATCGTCTTTGTCTGTCTGTCTGTCTGTCTCCCTCTTTCTGTCTTTTTCTCGTTCTCTTTTCTATTTTTTTTTCTCTCTCTCTCACAGACAGTCTCCGTCTTTCTGTCTTTTTCTCTCT
>NC_091589.1:20112676-20120176 GCF_042767895.1 Penaeus vannamei
CAACAAGAAAACAAAATAATAGAAAACACACACCTCTTAACGATGATCGAATGTAAAATCATTTCATTAAAGTTACCGATGAGAACATTAGAAGACTGGATCCTAAACGTGGTCAAGAAAGAGCTAACCCACCTTCGTACTAACGTCATTAAAAATCAACGTTTATTAGGCAGGAAATTCTGGTGAAGAAATATAAGCTATCTATCCTACTTTTGGTGTATATTGTATTGCTAGTGTGTTTGTTGTTTTACATAGTATCATGCTATTGTTATCATTATCATCATTTTTATCATTATCATTATTGCTATGATTACCATTATTATTATTACTATTATTGCTGTTGTTATTATTATCATTACCATTATCATTATCATTGTTATTGTTATCATTACTATAATTTTTAGCATCATTACTATTATGGTTATCAGCCTTATTATAATTATTTCTGTTTTATTTATCCTCATCATTTTTACTATGACTATACTGAACCGGCATATGTGCAAAATGACCTCCTCCAATTTGGAAGAAGAAGCGAAAAACGAAAAACGAAAAAAAATGGCGAGAGAAAGATGAGTCACGGTGATGCTGGAAGTAAAAAAAGAAAAAAAAAACAAAGGTCAAAGGTCAGCGGTAAAAAGGGGATATTCTTGCTCCATTTTGCTCATTTAGCAAGGTGGTTGGAGTGGTCTTAACAGGCGGCACCGCTCTCTCTCCTCTCGCTTCCTTCTCGGTTAATTATCTTCTAGTCCTGTGCATTTTCTTTTCTCCAGAGAGAGAGAGAGAGGGGGGGGGAGGGGAGGGAGGGAGAGACGGAGAGAAAGAGAGAGAGAGGGAGGGAGGGAGGGAGAGACGGAGAGAGAGAGAAAGAGAGAGAGAGAGAGAGATATATTAGGGAGCAATATTTTATATATATATATATATATATATATATATATATATATATATATATATATATATATATATATATATATATAGAGAGAGAGAGAGAGAGAGAGAGATTGAGTGAGTGAGAGAGAGAGATTGAGAGAGAGGGGGGAGGAGAGTGAGTGAGTGGGAGAGTGAGAATGCAAACAGAGAGTGAGAGTAAGTGAGCGAGCTGAGCGAGCGAGAGAGAGAGAGAGAGAGAGAGAGAGAGAGAGAGAGAGAGAGAGAGAGAGAGAGAGAGAGAGAGAGAGAGAGAGAGAGAGAGAGAGAGAGAGAGAGAGAAAGAGAGAGAGAGAGAGAGAGAGAGAGAGAGAAAGAGAGAGAGAGAGAGAGAGAGAGAGAGAGAGAGAGAGAGAGAGAGAGAGAGAGAGAGAGAGAGAGAGAGAGAGAGAGAGAGAGAGAGAATAGCCCCTCTCTTGTATTCACGTACCCCAGGAACGCAGTTGGCAAGCAACCCAAATGGAGGGGGACGTGTGTGCATTGCCAACTGCAAAAGCATTAATCTCAACCACCTGTGCTTGCTGGTGATTCTCGTTCTTCGATTTCGGGTGTCGCTTGCATGCTAAGAACTGCGAATTGAAGTCAAATTTATTCCATTTCAGAACCTCCTCGCTCAGGGAACTCCAGCAACGGCTTTAACGGTTTTCAACGTTTTTTAACGGTTTTAACGGTTTTAACGAAAGCCAGAAAGAGTGGCTTCGAATAACGGCTGCTCGTTATGTCGTACATCCATCAGTCGCGTCTTAATGGTGCAAACTCTTCGCCCGGGGAGATATGATGGGCTGCGGAGATGTTAGTTTTAAGAGGGTTATATCTTTTGTTGGGGAACTAAAACCATAAAGTGTGATATAAAAACGAGAGAGGGAGAGAGGAAGAGTTAGAGGCGGACAGAGAGGCATAAAGAGAGTTAGAGAGACGAGGACGGAGAGGGAGACAGAAGGAGAGTTAGGGGGAGAGAGGGGGAGAAAGAGAGAATGTGACAGCTATCTAGATAGATATATAGATAGACAGACAGATACACACACACACACTCACACACACACACACACACACACACACACACACACACACACACACACACACAGAAAGTCGATCGTTAGAAAGGAGTGGAGAGGGATGGAAAAGGTACAAATATTCATCTATTTTCGTGATCATTACCCCCATCATCCTTGTCGATATATCTATCTAACCATCTTTCCGTTCGCCTTTTCACACACACGCACACACATACACACACACACAAGCACACACACACACACACAACACACACACACACACACACACAACACACACACACCATACACAACACAACACACACACACAACACACAACACACACACAAGTAAGCAAACACAAACACTCACAAACGTACATACCCTTACAAACAAACACAAGAGATGTTGAAGAGGGGTAATTTCTCGCTGCTCTAAGTCTTCCAGAAAGGTCAAGTGACGTTCTAGTGGAAGGAAGCGAAGAAGGTCGAGAAGCGAGCCATACAAACGGGGATGAAAGGGCATGTCTCCCCTTGGCGAGCGAAGAGGGGAGGGAAAGCAGAGGAGAACACCCCTTTTTTCCTCCTTCAGTGGCCCGGGGGGGGGGGGGGGCTCTGTTAAGTTACAAGGAGAGGTTTTTTTTTCTCTCATTTTTTTCTTTTGTTTTGTTTTCAAGGATCGGGTAGATACGGTTGCTTAGCGGCAAAGGAACGTAAAAGCAAACAAACAGACAATAGTCACATTATCCCTTCACTCATTCTTCGTCAGCGTTCAGAATGCTTACAATATTGTGCCAAGTGAGAGAGAGAGAGATATAGATAGATAGATAGAAAAGTAGAGAGAGTGAGTGAGAGCAGGAGGGAGTGAGAGAGAGAGGGAGGGAAGGAAAGGGAGAGGGAGAGGGGGGAGGAGAGGTGAGGGAGGGGAGGGAGGGAGAGGGAGAAGGAGGGAGAGGGAGAGGGAGAGGGAGAGGGAGAGGGAGAGGGATGAGGGAGAGAGAGAGAGAGAGAGAGAGAGAGAGAGAGAGAGAGAGAGAGAGAGAGAGAGAGAGAGAGAGAGAGAGAGAGAGAGAGAGTAGAGAGAGAAAAAGAATATATATAAAGAGAGAGAGAGAGAGAAAGAGAGAGAAAGAGAGAGAGAGAGAGATAAAGAGAGCGAGAGCGAGAAAGAGAGAAAGAGAGATACAGAGAGAGAGAGAGAGAGAGAGAGAGAGAGAGAGAGAGAGAGAGAGAGAGAGAGAGAGAGAGAGAGAGAGAGAGAGAGAGAGAGAGAGAGAAGACAGCGAAAGACAAAGGCAAACAGGCAGACAAAGATAAACAGACAGACAGACAGAGAAAAAAAGAAAACAGAAGAAAGACATCTGGCCCAGCCAACCCACTCTAGAATCCCAGGGACATCCACGCCTCATGCATACGCAATACGAGTGAGTACAGAGGTGGAGAAAGCGGTAGTATTGTTGGAGCTGTTGGAGAGGCGAGCTGTTGGAGAGAGAGAGAGAGAGAGAGAGAGAGAGAGAGAGAGAGAGAGAGAGAGAGAGAGAGAGAGAGAGAGAGAGAGAGAGAGAGAGAGAGTGAGCAAAGAGAAGAGAGAGAGAGAGAGAGAGAGAGAGAGAGAGAGAGAGAGAGAGAAAGAAAGACAGAAAAAGATAAAGGCAGACAGGCAGACAAAGAAGCGAACTGTTGGAGAAACGAGCTGTTGGAGAAGCGAGTTGTTGGAGAAGCGAGTTGTTGGAGAAGCGAGTTGTTGGAGAAGCAAGTTGTTGGAGAAGCGAGTTGTTGGAGAAGCGAGTTGTTGGAGAAGCGAGTTGTTTTGGAGTAAGAAGCGAGTTGTTGGAGAAAACGAGCTGTTATTGGAGAAGCGAGTTGTTGGAGAAGTCGAGTTGTTGGAGAAGCGAGTTGTTGGAGAAGCGAGTTGTTGGAGAAACAGAGCTGTTGGAGAAGCGAGTTGTTGGAGAAGCTTGAGTTGTTGTAGGAAATCGAGTTGTTGGAGAAAGCGAGTTGTTGGAGAAACGAGCTGCTTTGGAGAAGCGAGTTGTTGGAGAAGCGAGTTGTTGGAGAAGCGAGTTGGTTGGAGAACCGAGCTTGTTGGAGAAGCGAGTTGTTGGAGAAGCGAGATTGTTGGAGAAGCGAGTTGTTGGAGAAGTTGCTGTTGGAGAAACGAGCTGTTGGAGAAGTTGAGTTGTTGGAGAAGTGAGTTGTTGGAGAAGTGAGTTGTTGGAGAAACGAGTTGTTGGAGAAGCGAGTTTGTTGGAGAAATGAGTTGTTGGATGAAGCGAGTTGTTGGAGAAACGAGCTGTTGGAGAAGCGAGTTGTTGGAGAAACGAGCTGTTGGAGAAGCGAGTTGTTGGAGAAGCGAGTTGTTGGAGAAGCGAGTTGTTGGAGAAACGAGTTGTTGGAGAAGCGAGTTGTTGGAGAAACGAGTTGTTGGAGAAGCGAGTTGTTGGAGAAACGAGTTGTTGGAGAAGCGAGTTGTTGGAGAAACGAGTTGTTGGAGAAGCGAGTTGTTGGAGAAGCGAGTTGTTGGAGAAGCGAGTTGTTGGAGAAACGAGCTGTTGGAGAAGCGAGTTGTTGGAGAAACGAGTTGTTGGAGAAGCGAGTTGTTGGAGAAGCGAGTTGTTGGAGAAGCGAGTTGTTGGAGAAGCGAGTTGTTGGAGAAACGAGCTGTTGGAGAAACGAGTTGTTGGAGAAGCGAGTTGTTGGTAGTAAAACGAGCTGTTGGAGAAGCGAGTTGTTGGAGAAGCGAGTTGTTGGAGAAGCGAGTTGTTGGAGAAACGAGTTGTTGGAGAAACGAGCTGTTGGAGAAGCGAGTTGTTGGAGAAGCGAGTTGTTGGAGAAGCGAGTTGTTGGAGAAGCGAGTTGTTGGAGAAGCGAGTTGTTGGAGAAACGAGCTGTTGGAGAAGCGAGTTGTTGGAGAAACGAGCTGTTGGAGAAGCGAGTTGTTGGAGAAGCGAGTTGTTGGAGAAACGAGTTGTTGGAGAAGCGTGTTGTTGGAGAAACGAGCTGTTGGAGAAGCGAGTTGTTGGAGAAACGAGTTGTTGGAGAAGCGAGTTGTTGGAGAAGCGAGTTGTTGGAGAAACGAGTTGTTGGAGAAGCGAGTTGTTGGAGAAACGAGTTGTTGGAGAAACGAGTTGTTGAAGCGAGTTGTTGGAGAAGCGAGTTGTTGGAGAAGCGAGTTGTTGGAGAAACGAGTTGTTGGAGAAGCGAGTTGTTGGAGAAACGAGCTGTTGGAGAAGCGAGTTGTTGGAGAAGCGAGTTGTTGGAGAAGCGAGTTGTTGGAGAACCGAGCTGTTGGAGAAGCGAGTTGTTGGAGAAGCGAGTTGTTGGAGAAGCGAGTTGTTGGAGAAACGAGCTGTTGGAGAAGCGAGTTGTTGGAGAAGCGAGTTGTTGGAGAAGCGAGTTGTTGGAGAAGCGAGTTGTTGGAGAAACGAGCTGTTGGAGAAGCGAGTTGTTGGAGAAGCGAGTTGTTGGAGAAACGAGCTGTTGGAGAAGCGAGTTGTTGGAGAAAAAACGAGCTTGTTGGAGGAAGCTGAGTTGTTATTGGAGAAACGAGTTGTTGGAGAAACGAGCTGTTGGAGAAGCGAGTTGTTGGAGAAGCGAGTTGTTGGAGAAGCGAGTTGTTGGAGAAGCGAGTTGTTGGAGAAACGAGTTGTTGGAGAAACGAGCTGTTGGAGAAGCGAGTTGTTGGAGAAGCGAGTTGTTGGAGAAGTTGAAGTTGTTACTGGAGTGGAAGCGAGTTGTTGGAGAAAAACGAGTTGTTGTAGAAACGAGCTGTTGGAGAAGCGAGTTGTTGGAGAAGCGAGTTGTTGGAGAAGCGAGTTGCTTGGAGATAGCGAGAGGCTGTTGGAGAAGCGAGTTGTTGGAGAAGCGAGTTGTTGGAGAAACGAGTTGTTGGAGAAGCGAGTTGTTGGAGAAGCGAGTTGTTGGAGAAGCGAGTTGTTGGAGAAATGAGTTGTTGGCGTAGCGATGGAAGTGATCAGGAAGATGAGATTATCAGCTGGAAATCCTCCCTGGAATGATGGAGGAGGAAGCGATGAGGTTGCGGGGGATTTCGGGGTCATGGAGACACACTGAGGGGTGGGGGTCGTGCTGCGGGGGTCCCTGTGTTTGTTTGTTTGTGTGTCTGTGTGTGTTTGTGTGTTTGTTTGCGGGTGTGTGCATGTGTGGTGGGGTAGGTAATCGAGTTGAAGTATTGTCTTTATTATCAGTGTAATTATTATATTGGTCATTATTTTTTATTATCATCATTACTATTGGAATCATTATTGATATTGTTACTATTTTTATCATCATTATTTTCACTACTATTATTATTATTATTATCATCATCATTGTTATTAGTATTACTATTATCATTATTACTTATCATTACTATCATTTTCATAATCATCATTGTTATACTGTTGTTATTATTATCATCATCATCATCATACTTATCATTAATTTTGTTAGTGTTGCTATAATTGTTATTATTACCATTACTACTATTATTATCATTGTCATCATCATCACTATTATCATTATCATTATTAGTATTATCATCATTAGCCTTATTATCGTTATCATCATCATTACCATTTTCGTATTACCATTACAATTTGTGAATCTGTTAGTATGTGAGCGCGCACCATGTATGCATCAGGTATACAAGACTAGACTGTGCGTAAAGAGACCCAGTATATCACCAATTACTTTGTTTACGTATGATATACTATGCTGCATTGTTTGTCAGCAGTATATAGATATATTTCACATTGATATCTCTCATGCTTTGGACCGGTCGTAATGCCAGCCTTGGCCAATATTTAATTTTCCAAGTGATTCAGAGAGTAAATATTGTTATCTCCATCACATAAGCCATTAATAGAGTTAACAGCAATGCAACTGCGGCAATATTTGCAACTATGGAACTGGTTTGTTCAATTCAAATGGCTTTTTCTCGCTGTCATTTTGGGCGGTTCATGTGCTGCGGTATTTTCGGATGTGCAATTCCGTAGGTTTTCTTTTGTTGTTGAAATTGTTGTTGCTGTTGTTATTGTTATTGACATCATTAGTATTTCTATCATTATTATTATCATTAGCTTCGTCATCATCTTTATTATTGTTTGTTTTTGTTATAATTTTTGTAATTATTATCATTATGATAATATTTTTTTAAATAATTTTCATTATCATTGTTATTCTTATTATTATCATTGTTATTATCATTATTATTATCACTATTACCTTTATCATTACTTCTAATGGTATGAGTATTATTGTTATCATTTTGATAATAATATTAATGCTATTATTATTGATATTATCATTTCTATTATCATCATTATCATCAATATCATTACCAATATAACAATAATAGTCATTATCATTAACATTATCATCATTATCACTATCATTATTATTGTTGCTGTTATTATCATTATCATCATCATCATCGCTGTCATTAACAGAAGGGTTAATGTTAAGGATTAAGGATGTTATTCTGTTCCTCAATATTTTTTTTCCGAAATTCCTCACAGAAAATTCCTCCAATAGACGAGACCAATCACCAGTCAGACAACAACCCAACTTCCCAAAGACTTTAAAGG
>NC_091589.1:20137676-20145176 GCF_042767895.1 Penaeus vannamei
GAGGCGGAGAATGGAGAAGAGGAGGAGGGTGTGGAGAATGGGAGAAGAGGAGGAGGTGAAGGGAGAATGGGAGAAGAGGAGGAGGGCAGTGGAGAATGTGAGAAGAGGAGGAGGTGGAGAGAATGTGAAGAAGAGGAGAGAGGCGGAGAATGTGGGAGAAGAGGAGAGGAGGTGGAGAATGTGAGAAGAGGAGGAGGTGGAGAGAATGTGAGAAGCAGGAGGAGGTGGAGAATGTGAGAAGAGGAGGAGGTGGAGAATGTGAAGAAGAGGAGGAGGTGGAGAAATGTGAGAAGTAGGAGGAGGGAAGAGGAGGAGGTGGAGAATGTGAGAAGAGGAGAGAGACGGAGAATGAGAAGAGGAGGTGGCGGAGAATGTGAGAAGAGGAGTGGAGGCAGAGAATGGGAAGAAGAGGAGGGAGGTGGAAGAATGTGGGAAGAGGAGGAGGTGGGAGGAATGTGAGAAGAGGGGAGGGGAGGTGGAAGAGAATGAGAAGAGGAGGAGGTGAGAGAATGTGAGAGAAGAGGAGGAGGTGGAGAATATGAGAAGAGGGAGGAGGTGAAGAATGTGAGAAGAGAGAGGAGAGTGAAGAGAATGTGAGAAGAGGGAGGAGGAGGTGGAAGAATGTGAGAAGAGAGAGGAGGTGGAGAATGTGAGAAGAGGAGGAGGTGGAGAATGTGGGAAGAGGAGGAGGTGGAGAATGTGAGAAGAGGAGGAGGTGGAGAATATGAGAAGAGGAGGAGGTGGAGAATATGAGAAGAGGAGGAGGTGGAGAATGTGAGAAGAGGAGGAGGTGGAGAATGTGAGAAGAGGAGGAGGTGGAGAATGTGAGAAGAGGAGGAGATGGAGAATGTGAGAAGAGGAGGAGAGGGAAGAGAATGTGAGAAGAGGAGGAGGTGAAGAATGTGAGAAGAGGAGGAGGTGGAGAATGTGAGAAGAGGAGGAGGCGGAGAATGTGAGATGAGGAGGAGGTGGAGAATATGAGAAGAGGGAGGGAGGTGGAGAATGTGAGAAGAGGAGGAGATGGAGAATGAGAAGAGGAGGGAGGGAAGAATGTAGAAGAGGAGGAGGTGAAGAATGTGAGAAGAGGAGGAGGTGGAGAATGTGAGAAGAGGAGGAGGTGGAAAATGTAAGAAAAGGAGAGGGAAAGGAAGAGAAGAGGAGGAGGTGGAGAATGTGAGTAGAGGAGGAGGTGGAGAATGTGAGAAGAGGAGGAGGTGGAGAATGTGAGAAGAGGAGGAGGTGGAGAATGTGAGAAGAGGAGGAGGTGGAGAATGTGAGAAGAGGAGGAGGTGGAGAATGTGAGAAGAGGAGGAGGTGGAGAATGTGAGAAGAGGAGGAGGAGGAGAATGTGAGAAGAGGAGGAGGTGGAGAATGTAAGAAGAGGAGGAGGTGGAGAATGTGAGAAGAGGAGGAGGTGGAGAAACTGGTGGAGGAGGTGGTGGACGGAATGGAGGAAATGGATAAAGAGAAGAAGAGATGGAGGGAAAGGAGGTGGTGGAGAAAGAGGAGGAGGAAGAGATAGAGAAGGGAATGGGGAGAGGAGGGGAAGAAGAAGAGGAGATGGAGAATGAGAAGAAGAGGAGGTGAAGGAAAAGAAAGAAGATGAAGAACGAGAAGAAAAAGAGGTGGAGGAAAAGGAGGAGGAGAAGGAAGAAAAAGAGGATGAGGTGGAGGGAGAGATAAAAGAGAGGGCGAAGGAAGAGGAAGAGGGAAAGGAGAAAGAGGAGGAAGGCGAAAAGGGAGATGAAAGAACGGTTGGTGAAGGTAGAAGATAAGGAAGAAGAGGTGGAGGAGAAGAAGGAGAATGATGATGATGAGGAGGAAGAGAAGGAAGAAGAAAACGAAAAGTGGAGGAAGAGGAGGGTAAAGAAGAAAGGGCACAGGAGGAGAAGAAGGAATAGAAAGAGGAGTTTGAGAAAGAGATAGAAAGGGCTAAGAAGGAGGAAAAACAGGAAGAAGAGGAGGAGGAAGAGGAGAACGAACATTAAACAAGAAATGAAGAAGGAAGAAAAGATAGATAGGGAATAAGAACACAAAGAGAGACCGAAGAGACAAAGGAACAGAGAAAGAAAAGAGTAAAAGGAGGAGATGGACGACACAAAACTAAAAGAAAAATATACCAGTAAAAGAAGACAGAAGAAAGAAAGAAACAAACAAAGAAAGAAACAAAGGGAAAAACAAGTGGTGATAAAGATGGAAAAAAAGGAAAGAGAAAAACACAAAAGGTAAGAAAGAAAATAAACGCAAGAATAAAAGAAAAAGCAGTAACACAAACAATCAGAAATAGAGAAAGCAAGAAAAAAGAAGTAGAAGAGAAACCAAAAGAAAAAAAGAGAAAAGGAAAACGCATAACCATAAAAAAGAAAAAAAAATCGAATGGGAATGAAAGAAAGTGATGATAATGAAAAAGAATGATGATGGCGGGGGTGGAAATGTCAGTGATAATGAAGATGAGAGTAATTATATCACTAATGATGATCAGGCAAAGAGCTGTAACAGATATGACTTGTTTTATGGATAATGAAGGTTTCCTGTGATAATGAGCGTATTGAATGTGATGGTGATGGTGGTGGTGATGATGGTGATGAGGATAATGGTGATGATGATGATGATGGTGGAGATGATGATGAGGATGATGATGGTGATGATGATGATGGTGGTGGTGATGGTGGTGGTGATGATGATGATGATGATGATGATGATGGTTGAGATGATGAGGATGATAATGGTGATGATGATGATGGTGATGATGATAATGGTGATGATAATGGTGATGATAGGGGAGATGATGACGGTGATGATGTTGGTTATGATAATGATGGTGATGATGTTGGTTATGATAATGATGGTGATGATGATGATGATAATTATGATGATGATGATGATGATAATGGTGATGATGATGATGATGATGATGATAATGGTGATGGTGATGATGATGATGATGATAATTATGATGATGATGATGATGATGATGATAATGGTGATGGTGATGATGATGATGATGATAATTATGATGATGATGATGATGATAATGGTGATGGTGATGATGATGATGATGATAATTATGATGATGATGATGATGATGATAATGGTGATGGTGATGATGATGATGATGATGATGATAATGGTGATGGTGATGATGATGATGATGATAATTATGATGATGATGATGATGATGATAATGGTGATGGTGATGATGATGATGATGATAATTATGATGATGATGATGATGATGATAATGGTGATGGTGATGATGATGATGATGATAATTATGATGATGATGATGATGATAATGGTGATGGTGATGATGATAATGCTGCTGATGATGGTGATGATGATGATGATGATTATGATGATAATGATGATGATGATGGTGATGATAATTTTGATGATAATGCTGCTGATGGTGATGGTGATGATAATGATGATGATTATGATGATGATGGTGGTGGTGGTGGTGATGATGATGATGATGATGATGATGGTTGAGATGATGAGGAGGATGATAATGGTGATGATGATGATGGTGATGATGATAATGGTGATGATAATGGTGATGATAGGGGAGATGATGACGGTGATGATGTTGGTTATGGTAATGATGGTGATGATGTTGGTTATGATAATGATGGTGATGATGATGATGATAATTATGATGATGATGATGATGATAATGGTGATGGTGATGATGATGATGATGATGATTATTATTATGATGATGATGATGATGATAATGGTGATGGTGATGATGATGATGATGATGATAATTATGATGATGATGATGATAATGGTGATGGTGATGATGATGATGATGATGATGATGATGATGATGGTGATGATGATGATAATGGTGATGATGATAATTGTGTTGAGGATGATGGTGATGATGATAATAATGATAGGGATGAAGGTGATGGTTAGGATGAGGATGATGAAGAGGAGGAGAAGAACAATTATAACAATAACACTACGAAAGAAAATATTAGTAACAATGATAATACTACCTATAACGATGATGATGACAATAATAGTGATGACATTGGAAAAGAAAGCAATAACGACAACAACCTTGATGATAATGATACCAAAATAAACAATAATGATAATCATATCAGCAATGAAAATAACAGTTAAAAAATAAAATAACAGTTTTAAAAAATTACCCAGTAAAAAAGCAAAAAAAAAAGGTAAAATGATAATAATAATAAAAATAGATGAATAAATAAATAAAATGATAGCATGGAAATAAAAAAAATCTACCCCATTAATAGCATCGAACGCAGAACGGTGAAGACAACGAAGCCAATATAAATACAAATTGCAAATCGTGCAATAGTTTCCCGCCGTGATTCAGCAAGTCGATCGGCATGGGGGGGGGGGGGGTGAAGGGATCATTATGCGGCACAAGTGTGATTATCAGATTAATCTTGTCACTTCAGATAAAGCCGATTAAGGATGAACTACGATAAGTCGAATCATCTTCGCGTTTGTCTCTCGTCCTTCCTTCGCTTATTAATAAAATAGAAAATAGAAAAGGAATTCAAATTGGAAGAGATAAAGTGTTTAGCTATGACTTTTTTTCTTTATTTTTTAGTAATTGTACTTTGTTGCGTTTACTTCCAATGGTTTCTTTATTTTTTTCTCTTATTTTTTTCATACACCTATTGATAGGAAAATTAATAAAACTAAAAACTAAAAAAAAGAAAAAGAAAAAAAGAAAAGAAACAAGAAGCGTTATAACAGCAGCACAAACGTAGATCTTGGAAAAAGGAATATTAGAATAACAGAATAACATAAATCCAAATTATAGAAATCACATGCAGGAGTTTCTGCTGAATGAACTCTTAAAAAAAAGAAAAAGAAAAAAAAAAACGATTTGTCAAAGGAACAACGCATATCCGTTGATAGATCTGCAAACATTATAAATTTCCAGCGATATGAGAACAAGCCAGATATAGTGACAGAATAATGGTTTAGTGACGACACTGTGAGACGTAAACACACACTATGGAGATCAAAGCAAAACCGACAGGACTTAAACATCAAAGAAAGGAATACACAGGGCTATTCTGCTCGATCTGGCGAGAGCATTCGACAGCAACGCTTCTCTGAAATTGTGAAAAGCTGTCTAGATAGAAAGACTTGAGAACTGAAATCACTCGAATGTGGAGAATGAGAACAGCAAATTACCAAATAGAATGAGAATGTGGGAAATGAGAATAATATATGCCAAATAGAATGATCTAAGAACTGGATTCACTAGAATGTGGAAAATAAGAACAACAAATACCAAATGGTACCGTGGTATTCATAGATATTTTGTAAGAAAGGCAAAATATAAATGAGGAAATGCGTGTACAAAAGTGTTCTGGCACCATCTGCATTTACATGAACATATAAACGTTCATATGAAAGACGAGAGTTTAAACAAACAAAGCATTTGATAAACGCACTTTTGGGTAATTGGAATGAGAACATCTTTGGGCGCACATGCATTCACATATATCAAAATATTTCAATACAGTATTGGTTTATCTGCGAAATAGGACTCTACTTGGTACAGCACATATTACGGAAAGTTTTTACGAACAATTGAAGGATTGTCGTGTTTTTTTTTCTTGAATTCTGTTATCAGATTTTATTTTATGAGAAGCTTTTCCAATCGAAAGTATTGTCTTCTAACTTGAAATTCCGGAAAAAATGTGTATTTGAACATCAAACTTGCAAGAAAATTATATGAAAGATAAAATAATCAGTAGAAGCATTAACATATAAATATTTTCGCTTTATCATGTTTCGAGAAATCAACCTTCAAAATTTTTCTTAATCACATAATTCTATTTCTTACCAAAATCCTATTACTTTTCAGAGAGAGAGAGAGAAAAAAATGTTTAAATCTACTAGAATAGAAACGAACTTATGGGCATATAAAACTCAGGTAGACAAAATAGCTGCACATCTTACATTTTACAAGTGTACACCATTTCTCTCATTGCTGTGCAGATACAGGAGGAAATTACGATAGAGATAACAAAATAGATAAAGATAAATCGGATTATAAAAAATCGATCCCGAATAATAATTACATCTAAATGCGACATTCGATTTCATGAAGTCTCTGATAACACCAGCTGATAGGTTGATGAGGCCACAAACTGTGTATGTTTAAGTGTTGTGTGTGTGTATGTAGCCTAGTGTGGATATACAGACATAAACTATATATAACCTTGTGGATATAACCTAGAATGGATATACTAATATATAACCTGGACATAACCTGGAGTGGATACACTAACATATAATCTAGATATAACCTAGTGGATATGATATGGAGTGAATATACTAATATATAACCTGGGCATAACTAGGAGCGGATATACTCATATATAACCTGGACAAAACATAGTGGATATAACCTGGAGTGGATATACTGATATATACCCTGGACATAACCTAGTGAATATAACTTAGAGTGGATATACCAAGTAATTTGGGCAGTCCCGAATATCCATATAGGGTGAGATCCATTTATAAAAGCAGAGAGAAAAATGTGTATATGCATAGATAAAGCATATTTGTACATGGCATATGCAGCCACCATCATTACATATATGCATGGTAATTTTTCATATGCAGCCACCATCATTACATATATGCATGGTAATTTTTCTCTCTGTTTTCATAAAGTCATTACATGTATATTCAATAGTTAACAACAGGAAGACAAAAATAACTAAGGTGATTTATTGCTTGAATAATAATGTAATTAATGAGCATAATAACAATAACATTAATAAAATGAACGATGAAAATAATGTCAGTGATAGTGATAAAGATGAATAAGATGGATATGATGATGATAATGATAAAAATGATAATAACACTAATAACGATAAAAACAATGTCGATAATACTAACATTGGTAAGGATAATGGCAATATGGATAATGATGATAATACTACTAATAATGATGAAAATGATGATAACGATAGTAATAATGATAATAATAACAAATGATAATGATAATAATGATAATAATAATAATAATAATAATAATAATAATAATGATAATAATAATAATAATGATAATAATAATAATGATAATAATAATGATAATAGTAATTATAATGATAATAACGAAAAAAAAAGAAAAAAAATCGATGCAAAATACTTCATGCAATATCTATAACATATTCTGTCCCGCAGGTTCCGTCCATGCAAAATCCTTCATGCGAAAACCTTCCATGTGAAATCCTTCATGGAAAATCCTTCATGCGAAATCCTTCATGCGAAATCCTTCCACGCAAAATCCTTCCACGCAAAATCCTTCCACGCAAAATCCTTCCACGCAAAATCCTTCATGCAAAATCCTTCATGCTAAATCCTTCATTCCAAATCCTTCACACGAAATCCTTCACACGAAATCCTTCCACGCAAAATCCTTCAACGCAAAATCCTTCCACGCAAAATCCTTCAACGCAAAATCCTTCTATGTGA
>NC_091589.1:20178651-20188651 GCF_042767895.1 Penaeus vannamei
GAAAGAGAGATAAAGAGAAGCGAGAAACGAGAGCTAAAAAGAAGGGACGAAAGAAGGGGGAAAGAGAGATAAAGAAGAAGCGAGAAACGAGCTAAAAGAAGAAAGGGACGAAAGAAGGGGAAAGAGAGATAAAGGGAAGCGAGAAACGAGCTAAAAAGAAGAGGACGAAAGAAGGGGGAAAGAGAGTTAGTTAAATGAGAAACGAGAAACGAGCTAAAAAGAGACGAAAGAAGGGGGAAAGAGAAATAAAGAGAAGCGAGAAACGAACTAAAAGAGAGAAGAAAGAAGGGGGAAAAAGAGAGTTAAGAAGAGAAACGAGGAAACGAGCTAAAAAGAGACGAAAGAAGGGGGAAAGAGAAATAAAGAGAAGCGAGAAACGAGCTAAAAAGAGAAGAAAGAAGGGGGAAAGAGAGTTAAAGAGAAACGAGAGACGAGCTAAAAAGAGACGAAAGGAGGGGAAAAGAGAGATAAAGAGAAGCGAGAAACGAGCTAAAAAGAGACGAAAGAAGGGGGAAAGAGAGATAAAGAGAAGCGAGAAACGAGCTAAAAAGAAGGGACGAAAGAAGGGGGAAAGAGAGATAAAGAGAAGCGAGAAACGAGCTAAAAAGAAGGACTAAAAGAAGGGGAAAGAGAAATAAAGAGAAGGAGAAACGAACTAAAAAAGAGAAGAAAGAAGGGGGAAAGAGAGTTAAAAGAGAAACGAGAACGAGCTAAAAGAGACGAAAGAAGGGGGAAAGAGAGATAAAGAGAAGCGAGAAACGAGCTAAAAAGAAGGGACGAAAGAAGGGGAAAGAGAGATAAAGAGAAGCGAGAAACGAGCTAAAAAGAAGGGACGAAAGAAGGGGGAAAGAGAGTTAAAGAGAAACGAGAAACGAGCTAAAAAGAGACGAAAGAAGGGGAAAGAGAGATAAAGAGAAGCGAGAAACGAGCTAAAAAGAAGGGACGAAAGAAGGGGGAAAGAGAGATAAAGAGAAGCGAGAAACGGTTGCAAGAAGGGACGAAAGAAGGGGGAAAGAGAGATAAAGAGAAACGAGAAACGAACTAAAAAGAGACGAAAGAAGGGGGAAAGAGAGACAAAAGAGAAGCGAGAAACGACTAAAAAGAAGGGACGAAAGAAGGGGGAAAGAGAGATAAAGGGAAGCGAGAAACGAACTAAAAGAGAAGAAAGAAGGGGGAAAGAGAGATAAAGAGAAGCGAGAAACGAACTAAAAAGAGAAGAAAGAAGGGGGAAAGAGAGATAAAGAGAAAGCGAGAAACGAGCTAAAAAAGAAGGGACGAAAGAAGGGGGAAAGAGAAATAAAGAGAAGCGAGAAACGAACTAAAAAGAGAAGAAAGAAGGGGAAAGAGAAGTTAAAGAGAAACGAGAAACGAGCTAAAAAGAGACGAAAGAAGGGGGAAGAGGAGATAAAGAGAAGCGAGAAACGAACTAAAAAGAGAAGAAAGAAGGGGGAAAGAGAGTTAAAGAGGAAATCGAGAAACGAGCTAAAAAGAGATTGTTAGCGGGGAAAGAGAGATAAAGGGAAGCGAGAAACGAACTAAAAAGAGAAGAAAGAAGGGGGAAAGAGAGTTAAAGAGAAACGAGAAACGAGCTAAAAAGAGACCAAAGAAGGGGGAAAGAGAGATAAAGAGAACCGAGAAACGAACTAAAAACAGAAGAAAGAAGGGGGAAAGAGAGATAAAGAGAAACGAGAAACGAGCTAAAAAGAAGGGACGAAAGAAGGGGGAAAGAGAGTTAAAGAGAAACGAGAAACGAGCTAAAAAGAGACGAAAGAAGGGGGAAAGAGAGATAAAGAGAAGCGAGAAACGAGCTAAAAAGAAGGGACGAAAGAAGGGGAAAGAGGAGATAAAGGGAAGCGAGAAACGAGCTAAAAAGAAGGGACGAAAGAAGGGGGTGAAAGAGAGATAAAGAGAAGCGAGAAACGAGCTAAAAAGAAGGGACGAAAGAAGGGGGGAAAGAGAGATAAAGGGAAGCGAGAAACGAGCTAAAAAGAAGGGACGAAAGAAGGGGGAAAGAGAGATAAAGGGAAGCGAGAAACGAACTAAAAAGAGAAGGAGAAAGAAGGGGGAAAGAGAGATAAAGAGAAAGCGAGAAACCAGAGCTAAAAAGAGGACGAAAGAAGGGGGAAAGAGAGATAAAGAGAAGCGAGAAACGAGCTAAAAAGAAGGGACGAAAAGAAGGGGGAAAAAGAGAGATAAAGAGAAGCGAGAAACGAGCTAAAAAGAAGGGACGAAAGAAGGGGGAAAGAGAGATAAAGAGAAGCGAGAAACGAACTAAAAGAAGAGAAGAAAGAAGGGGGAAAGAGAGATAAAGAGAAGCGAGAAACGAGCTAAAAAGAAGGGACGAAAGAAGGGGGAAAGAGAGATAAAGGGAAGCGAGAAACGAGCTAAAAAGAAGGGACGAAAGAAGGGGGAAAGAGAGATAAAGAGAAGCGAGAAACGACTAAAAAGAGACGAAAGAAGGGGGAAAGAGAAATAAAGAGAAGCGAGAAACGAGCTAAAAAGAAGGGACGAAAGAAGGGGGAAAGAGAGCATAAGAGGGAAGCGAGAAACGAACTAAAAAAGAAGAAAAGAAGGGGGAAAGAGAGATAAAGAGAAGCGAGAAACGAACTAAAAAGAGACGAAAGAAGGGGGAAAGAGAAATAAAAAGAGAAGCGAGAAACGAGCTAAAAAGAAGAGGACGAAAGAAGGGGGAAAGAGAGATAAAGGGAAGCGAGAAACGAACTAAAAAGAGAAGAAAGAAGGGGGAAAGAGAGATAAAGAGAAGCGAGAAACGAACTAAAAAGAGAAGAAAGAAGGGGGAAAGAGAAATAAAGAGAAGCGAGAAACGAGCTAAAAAGAAGGGACGAAAGAAGGGGGAAAGAGAGATAAAGGGAAGCGAGAAACGAACTAAAAAGAGAAGAAAGAAGGGGGAAAGAGAGATAAAGAGAAGCGAGAAACGAACTAAAAAGAGACGAAAGAAGGGGGAAAGAGAAATAAAGAGAAGCGAGAAACGAGCTAAAAAGCGGGGACGAAAGAAGGGGGAAAGAGAGATAAAGAGAAGCGAGAAACGAACTAAAAAGAGAAGAAAGAAGGGGGAAAGAGAGATAAAGGGAAGCGAGAAACGAACTAAAAAGAGAAGAAAGAAGGGGGAAAGAGAAATAAAGAGAAGCGAGAAACGAGCTAAAAAGAAGGGACGAAAGAAGGGGGAAAGAGAAATAAAGAGAAGCGAGAAACGAGCTAAAAAGAAGGGACGAAAGAAGGGGGAAAGAGAGATAAAGAGAAGCGAGAAACGAGCTAAAAAGAAGGGACGAAAGAAGGGGGAAAGAGAGATAAAGAGAAGCGAGAAACGAGCTAAAAAGAAGGGACGAAAGAAGGGGAAAAGAGAGATAAAGAGAAGCGAGAAACGAGCTAAAAAGAAGGGACGAAAGAAGGGGGAAAGAGAAATAAAGAGAAGCGAGAAACGAGCTAAAAAGAGACGAAAGAAGGGGGAAAGAGAAATAAAGAGAAGCGAGAAACGAGCTAAAAAGAGAAGAAAGAAGGGGGAAAGAGAGTTAAAGAGAAGCGAGAAACGAGCTAAAAAGAAGGGACGAAAGAAGGGGGAAAGAGAGATAAAGAGAAGCGAGAAACGAGCTAAAAAGAAGGGACGAAAGAAGGGGGAAAGAGAGATAAAGAGAAGCGAGAAACGAACTAAAAAGAGAAGAAAGAAGGGGGAAAGAGAAATAAAGAGAAGCGAGAAACGAGCTAAAAAGAGAAGAAAGAAGGGGGAAAGAGAGTTAAAGAGAAACGAGAGACGAGCTAAAAAGAGACGAAAGGAGGGGAAAAGAGAGATAAAGAGAAGCGAGAAACGAGCTAAAAAGAGACGAAAGAAGGGGGAAAGAGAGTTAAAGAGAAACGAGAAACGAGCTAAAAAGAGACGAAAGGAGGGGAAAAGAGAGATAAAGAGAAGCGAGAAACGAGCTAAAAAGAGACGAAAGAAGGGGGAAAGAGAGTTAAAGAGAAACGAGAAACGAGCTAAAAAGAGACGAAAGAAGGGGGAAAGAGAGATAAAGACAAGCGAGAAACGAGCTAAAAAGAAGGGACGAAAGAAGGGGGAAAGAGAGATAAAGAGAAGCGAGAAACGAGCTAAAAAGAAGGGACGAAAGAAGGGGGAAAGAGAGATAAAGAGAAGCGAGAAACGAGCTAAAAAGAAGGGACGAAAGAAGGGGGAAAGAGAGATAAAGAGAAGCGAGAAACGAGCTAAAAAGAAGGGACGAAAGAAGGGGGAAAGAGAGATAAAGAGAAGCGAGAAACGAGCTAAAAAGAGAAGAAAGAAGGGGGAAAGAGAGTTAAAGAGAAACGAGAAACGAGCTAAAAAGAGACGAAAGAAGGGGGAAAGAGAAATAAAGAGAAGCGAGAAACGAACTAAAAAGAGAAGAAAGAAGGGGGAAAGAGAGATAAAGAGAAGCGAGAAACGAGCTAAAAAGAAGGGACGAAAGAAGGGGGAAAGAGAGATAAAGAGAAGCGAGAAACGAACTAAAAAGAGAAGAAAGAAGGGGGAAAGGGAGAGAAATAAAGAGAAGCGAGAAACGAACTAAAAAGAAGGGACGAAAGAAGGGGGAAAGAGAGATAAAGAGAAGCGAGAAACGAGCTAAAAAGAGACGAAAGAAGGGGGAAAGAGAAATAAAGTGAAGCGAGAAACGAGCTAAAAAGAGAAGAAATAAGCGGGAAAGAGAGTTAAAGAGAAGCGAGAAACGAGCTAAAAAGAAGGGACGAAAGAAGGGGGAAAGAGAGATAAAGAGAAGCGAGAACAGAGCTAAAAAGAAGGGACGAAAGAAGGAGGAAACAGAGATAAAGAGAAACGAGAAACGATGTAAAAAGAGAAGAAAGAAAGGGGAAAGAGAAATAAAGAGAAGCGAGAAACGAGCTAAAAAGAGAAGAAAGAAGGGGGAAAGAGAGTTAAAGAGAAACGAGAAACGAGCTAGAAAGAGACGAAAGAAGGGGGAAAGAGAAATAAAGAGAAGCGAGAAACGAACTAAAAAGAGAAGAAAGAAGGGGGAAAGAGAGTTAAAGAGAAACGAGAAACGAGCTAAAAAGAGACGAAAGAAGGGGGAAAGAGAGATAAAGAGAAGCGAGAAACGAGCTAAAAAGAAGGGACGAAAGAAGGGGGAAAGAGAGATAAAGAGAAGCGAGAAACGAGCTAAAAAGAAGGGAAAAAAGAAGGGAAAAAGAGAGATAAAGAGAAGCAAAAAACGAACTAAAAAAAAGGGACGAAAGAAGGGGGAAAGAAAGTTAAAGAGAAACGAGAAACGAGCTAAAAAGAGACGAAAGAAGAGGGAAAGAGAAATAAAGAGAAGCGAGAAACGAACTAAAAAGAGAAGAAAGAAGGGGGAAAGAGAGATAAAGAGAAGCGAGAAACGAGCTAAAAAGAAGGGACGAAAGAAGGGGGAAAGAGAGATAAAGAGAAGCGAGAAACGAACTAAAAAGAGAAGAAAGAAGGGGGAAAGAGAAATAAAGAGAAGCGAGAAACGAACTAAAAAGAAGGGACGAAAGAAGGGGGAAAGAGAGATAAAGAGAAGCGAGAAACGAGCTAAAAAGAAGGGACGAAAGAAGGGGGAAAGAGAAATAAAGAGAAGCGAGAAACGAACTAAAAAGAGAAGAAAGAAGGGGGAAAGAGAAATAAAGAGAAGCGAGAAACGAACTAAAAAGAGAAGAAAGAAGGGGGAAAGAGAGATAAAGAGAAGCGAGAAACGAGCTAAAAAGAAGGGACGAAAGAAGGGGGAAAGAGAGATAAAGAGAAACGAGAAACGAACTAAAAAGAGACGAAAGAAGGGGGAAAGAGAGATAAAGAGAAGCGAGAAACGAGCTAAAAAGAAGGGACGAAAGAAGGGGGAAAGAGAGATAAAGGGAAGCGAGAAACGAACTAAAAAGAGAAGAAAGAAGGGGGAAAGAGAGTTAAAGAGAAACGAGAAACGAGCTAAAAAGAGACGAAAGAAGGGGGAAAGAGAGATAAAGAGAAGCGAGAAACGAGCTAAAAAGAAGGGACGAAAGAAGGGGGAAAGAGAGATAAAGGGAAGCGAGAAACGAGCTAAAAAGAAGGGACGAAAGAAGGGGGAAAGAGAAATAAAGAGAAGCGAGAAACGAACTAAAAAGAGAAGAAAGAAGGGGGAAAGAGAAATAAAGAGAAGCGAGAAACGAGCTAAAAAGAAGGGACGAAAGAAGGGGGAAAGAGAAATAAAGAGAAGCGAGAAACGAACTAAAAAGAGAAGAAAGAAGGGGGAAAGAGAGTTAAAGAGAAACGAGAAACGAGCTAAAAAGAGACGAAAGGAGGGGAAAGGCAGAATAGCTGATAAAGTTACTGAGATTAAATCACAGGGAAAAGGAAAAAAAGGACAGAAGAAAAATGATCACATATTTACTCTGGCAATTTCCGTGGACTTCTCTCCTTTGTTTGTTGTTTTCTCTATTTCTCTCTTCTTCTGTCTTCTTTTCTTCCCAAACTATGTCCTTTTTTGTACATTCTTTGTATGTTTTTGTTCCTTCTCTTCGTCTTTAAATTCTCTTTGTTCTTCTTTCCGCCTGATGCTTTTAGGAAAAGGAAAAATGGAAAGCGGAGAATGAATGCAGGATATTCAGATAAAGGAAAAAAAGGGAGAGAGAGAGAGAGAGAGAGAAAGAGAAGGTGGGAGAGAGAGAAAGAGAAGAGAGAGATGGAGAGACAGACACAGACGGAGAGAGAGAATGAAAGAAATAAAGAGAGAGAAAGAGAGAGAGAGAGAGAGAGAGAGAGAGAGAGAGAGAGAGAGAGAGAGAGAGAGAGAGAGAGAGAGAGAGAGAGAGAGAGAGAGAGAGAGAGAGACCGACCGAGAAAGAGAGAGAGAGTGAAGGCGAGAAAGAGAAGGCGAGAGAGAGAGAGAAGGCGAGACAGACACACAGAGAGAAAGAGAGAGAGAGAAAAGGCGAGAGAGAGAGAGGGGGGGGGGGCCCAGAATGTGTCTTTCCCAGAGTACCCCAATTATAACATGGTCCTCAGTGTATTCAGCCCCCCCCCCCCTCCCTCCCTTCTTCTGCATGAAAACCTTCCTATTCGTACTTTGTAAGGGACTCAAAACAACCTTTTTTAATTTCCTTCTAATTATCCTCGCCTTCTAATTCGGGGTATGTTATTATTTTGTTTGTTTATTTTCTCATTTGTTTTTTTTTTAATTTTATGTATGATTCCTTTCTTCTCTTCATTTTACACACGCACACATATGTATGTGTGTGTACGTGTGTGTGTGTGTGTTTGTGTGTGTGTGTGTGTGTGTGTTTGTGTGTGTATGTGTGTGTGTGTTTGTGTGTGTATGTGTGTGTGTGTGTGCGTGTGTGTGCATTGTTGAATATCCTTCATCATACTTTATTTTTTTATTCAGGCATTCTTCACTCTCTATATTAGTATTACATTTATCTTTAATTTCCATCTTTTCTTGTTCCATCTACTCGGATATCCATTCTTTTTTTGCATATTTGTTTATTTTGTTGTATTAGTGTTCTTGCGGGCATAAGCTGATGAAATTTAAGACCTTTCTAAGACCTTTAAAGACTCATACCAATTGCTTTTCAAGACCTGGAGCCACTTGTCGCTGAATACACACTTCCGCATAAAGTGTAGGCCTACTTGTCGTGCCAGTGATCAAGATAAAGAATTCACTCCGACATTATTTTTGCGCAGTTTCTCGGATAGATCGCTCGCCATAATGATTCTTCTTTTTCTTTTTTTCCCTTCTTCTTCTTTTTCTATCTCTTTTTCTTTTTCTCTTCTTCTTCTTCTGTTTCTGCTTCTTTTTCTTTTTCTTCTTCTTCTACTTCTACTTTTTCCCCCCTCTCTCTCTCTCTCTCTCTCTCTCTCTCTCTCTCTCTCTCTCTCTCTCTCTCTCTCTCTCTCTCTCTCTCTCTCTCTCTCTCTCTCTCTCTCTCTCCCTCCCTCCCTCCGTCCCTCCCTCCCTCCCTCCCTCCCTCCCTTCCTTCCCTCCCTCCCTCCCTCTCTCTCTCTCTCTCCCTCTCTCTCTCTCTCTCTCTCTCTCTCTCTCTCTCCCTCTCTCTCTCTCTCTCTTTCACACGGCCCTTGAGTAAACGGTCGCGTCGATCAGCAAAGGTCAAGGTCTAATGTTGTTGACAGGGATTTCCGACCAAGCCGCTTAGAGATCCGCGAGTGAGTGAGTCGGGGCGGCGCCGGTGACAGATAGATGTATTTAAGCGAGCAAAGATGTGCATTGGGCAAAGTTAATACACCTTAAGACATACGACAGAGGAAGCAACGATTTTAAAGATTTTTTAAAGCCTTAAAGGAAAAGAAAAAAACAAAAATAAATCATTTTAAGAGCTTTAAGGATACGCGGGAACCTATATATGGTATCCCTATATTTTCCCCTTTCTTTCTTCCACTTTTTCTGCTGATCTGTACTGTCTTATCTTTTTGTTTCTTTTTTTTTTCTTTCTTTCTTTCTTCCACTTTTTTCACTGTCTTATCTTTTTGTTTCTTTTTTTTTCTTTCTTTCTTTCTTCCACTTTTTTCACTGCCTTATCTTTTTTTCCACTGTCTTATATTTTTGTTTCGTCGCCTGCATTGCTGGAAGTGCAATTGGCAACTTTGTGTGTAACTTTTGGTCAAGTGAAGACAAGTTTCGGGTCGCGATCGGGGTGGGGGTGGTGGTGGGGGTGGGGGTAGGAAGGGGAGATGGGGGTAGGGGTAGGAAGAGGGGATGGGGGTTGGGGTGGGGGTAGGAAGGGGGGACGGGGGTGGGGTTGTAACCTGGAAGCGGAGACAGACAAAAATTGGTATTGGGAGAGGATATGAGGGGGAAGGGGGGGTACTTGGTTATGTTCATTATTAAAAACATTTATGAATATCTCTGTCCGTTTATATATATCTTTGTCTATGCGTTTCAATATCTATGTTTATTTATCTATGTATCTCTTGTCTATCTAAATATTATGTTTATATCTATTGTCTTTCTATATATCATCCTGTCAGTCTGCTTAAATATCTGTCTAGCAACCTTGCAAGCTATGTGTCTTACTAGATATTTGTTTATATCTAACTTTGCATCTATCAGTCTCTTTATCTATCTACCTGTATACACAATTAATAGTAAAATTATTCAACAACCCTCTCACTCTCCTACTTCTGAAAAAAATGTAATCATATGGTTATATTATTATGTTATTATATGGTTATATCATTAATCATATTCGTGCCAACCAAGCACTGCCCCTTACGTCTTGGTACCCCCCCCTCCTCCGCCCCCCATCCTCCCTCACTCTCTCGCACTCTGCCCCCTTACGTCTTGGTACCCCCCTCCCCCGCCCCCCATCCTCCCTCGCTCTCTCGCACTCTGCCCCTACGTCTTGGTACCCCCCCCCCCGCCCCCCATCCTCCCTCACTCTCTCGCACTCTGCCCCTTACGTCTTAGTACCCCCCCCACCCCACCCGCCCCTCACTCTTTCGCACTCTGCCCCCTTACGTCTTGGTACCCCCCCCCACCCACCCCACCCGCCCCTCATCCTCCCTCACTCTTTCGCACTCTGCCCCCTTACGTCTTGGTACCCCTCCCCCGCCCCCCCTCCTCCCTCACTCTCTCGCACCCTGACGGACGAGCATCAAGCATCCGTGGAATATTTTGAAAGACATGAATGGCAGGGATTGTCGGAGAACTTTTGCTCGCGGTTGCTGTGGTTGGGTATTCAATCCTTATAGATTCCTCCGTGATCTTTACAGCACAAAAAATACAGAAGGCGCATAGAAAAAGAAGAAGAAGAAGAAAAAAAGAAAGTGCGCCCCTCCTGTGGGTTGAGGCAGCCAGGGAGTGTTGCTAAGCAGCCACCGTGAGATGCCAAGCGTGCCATTAATTACATGCATGATAATTAATACAGACCAATACTATAACTATCCCGCAGACGTCCCTCCCCCTATCCCTTGTTCGTTGTTGTCGTGGAGGGGCTTAGGAGACGGAGACTGAGGCCCAGTGTGGGGGATCGCCCCTACCTTGGACCTCAGCTCTCGCCT
>NC_091589.1:20193651-20201151 GCF_042767895.1 Penaeus vannamei
TCACCCTTTCTTCTTCTCTTTTTACCTTCTCGCTTCCTCTTCTCTCTATCACCTGAGGATTTACTCACCCAGTCCGTGACTCTTTACTTCACAGCTATTCGTGATTTAAGGCCTGTGGTAGTGAGGCTTATCTCTTTGTGTTAGGACATTCTTTAAGTCTACCTGGCGCGAGGAAATCTTGCACATGCAACAGATGCGGAGAAATCTAGGAAAAATACCAAGGCCCTTTTTATTTGTACATGGATGGCCTAAAACAGATGAATGTGTAAGTGGCAGGTGTATGATCAGGACGATGTTAACCCATAAAGTGTACTCAAAATGAACTCATTAAAGATACAAAACACTCTACTTCAATGAAAACCAGTAAGAACATCATAAAACATCTCTATACTGACTTTGGCGCTCTAGCAATGGCTCACGACCCTAAACCCAACAACCACCCGAGTCTTCCTCTCTCGAAAAGGATCAGATCTTTTTGAAAAGGCTCGAATCCTCCCAATTACCCAGTTGCATTCAGAGGAGGAGTTTGGCGTGAAGCGCAAGCCGGGAAGATAGGCGTTCGGGAGGCGGCGAGTGGGCGGGGCTGTCTCCTATCTCCGCGGAAGGTGCCGGTGGTGGAATTTCTCTTTTTTTTTTAATTTTCTTCTTTTCTTATCTGGGAAAAAAAGTATGAAGTGGGAATATGGGGACGAAGTGAAGGAATAGGGAAGTTGTCGATGGTGGAATTTCCTTTTTTTTTCTTCTTTTCTTATCTAGGAAAAAAGGAGGAGGAAGAGAGAAAATCGGGGATTATGGGGGGGGGGGGTGAAGAGAGGGGTATGAAGTGGTTATATGAGGAAAGGATTTTGAGGAAGAAGATTGTAAGGGAAGGAAAAGAGAAAGAGAAGGGGAAGAGGAGAAAATCAAGGAGTAAGGAGGAAAAGAGAGAGAAGGAAGAAAATAATTGAGAAAGTGGGCTTGAAGAAGAGGAAATCGAGGTCTCTCCTGCTTAGCGTTCTCTCTTTCTAATTCTTTCCATTTATACCTATTCTTGTCTTTTGGGTTTGGTTGCTTCTGTCTATTTATCAGTCTATCTATTCTCTTTCTATTTCCTCTCCTTTGCTCTGTTGTTTCTTCGCCATTCTCTTTGTTTGCATGCCTGTCTATCCATCTTTCTCTCTCACTTCTTCCTTTCCTTTTTATTCTTTCCTTCTTCTTCCTATAGTTCTTCTAACGCCATGCCCCCATCGCCTCCTCAAGGGGAAAGGAAGGGGGGAAGAGGGGAGGGGGAAGGGGGAGAGGGGTGTTAGTGGGGGGAGGGGGGGTGAAGGAAATGTATCGGAGACAATATCCGGCCGAAGGGAGAAGGCGGACCTGAAGGCGTTTTGTGAAAGGGTTTCAGGGGGAAGTGGGGTGGAAAGGGAAGTGGGAGGGGGGGAAGTGGAGGGGAGGAGGAGGGGGGGAGGAGAGGAGGGAAGTGGAGGAGGAGGAGAGGGAAGTGGAGGGGGAAGTGGAGGAGGAGAGGGGGGAAGGAGAGGGAGAGATGGAGGAGGGAGGAGAGGGGGCAGGAGAGGGGGAAGTGGAGGAGGATTAGGGAGCAGGAGAGGGAGAGTGGAGGGGGAAGTGGAGGAGGAGTGGGAGAGGGGAGGAGAGGGGGGAAGTGGAGGAGGGAGGAGAGAGGGGGCAGGAGGAGGGGGTTGTGGTAAGGAGGAGGAGGGGGCAAGGAGAGAGGGGAAGTGGAGGGAGGATGAGGGGGGGCAAGGAGAGGGGGAAGTGGAGTGAGGAGAGTGGAGGAGAGGAGATGGGTGGGGAGAGGAGGAGGAGGAGAGGGAAAGGAGAGAGGGAGAAGGAGGGGGGAAGTGGAGGGGAGGAGAGGGGGGAGAGGGGGAAGTGGAGGAGGAGAAGGGGGCAAGGAGAGGGAGGAAGTGGAGGTAGGAGAGGGGGGGAGAGGAGGAAAGTGGAGGAGGATAGGGGGGGAAGGAGAGTGAGGAAGTGGAGGGAGGAGAGAGGGGGCAAGGAGAGGGGGAAATGGAGGAGGAAGTGGAGGAAGAGGTGAGGGGGGGAAGGAGAGGGAGGGGGAAGTGGAGGGAGGAGGAGGGGGGGGGAAGGAGTGGGGGAAGTGGAGGGGATGGGGGGAAGGAGAAGGGGAAGTGGAGAAGGAGGAAGGGAAAGGAGAGGGGGAAGTGGAGGAGAAGGAGGGGGAAGTGAGGGAGAGGGGGGAGGAGGGGGAGGGAGAGGAGGAGGAGGAAGGGAAGGAGAGGGGGAAGTGGAGGAGGAGAGAGGGAAAATGGAGTGGAGGGAGGATGGGGAGGAAAGTGGAGGGGGAGGAGGGAGGAAGGAGAGGGGAAGTGTAGGAGAGGGGGGGTGAGGAAAGGGTAAAGTGGAGAAGGAAGGGAGAAGTAGAGAGAAAAGAAAGGGGTGAGGGCCGGTATGAGATGGGAAGAAGAGGGAGAAGAGAAAATGCGAGGAGGGGAGGTGGAAGGGGAAGCATAAGGAAGGAGGGTGAGAGAAAAGGCTTGTGGTAGGAGGGGTAGAGGAAGAGATGAAAAAGCAGGAGAAAGAGAGAGAGAGGGAGAAAGAGAAGAGTGTGACGTTGGTGTAAATATAAATTGTAAAAATAACAGCAGTTCAAATTATGACAATCATGGGAATATGAATAATATCATTGGCTGCAATAATAATAGTAACAATAATAAAAACGACAAGACATGGGCATCAGAATTAGCGCGTTCGAAAGTGCCTGATGGCCATGACTTCGCCTTCCTCTTTCCCCTCTGAATGATTGACAGGCACAGTCTCCCTCGCTTCCTCCCCTCTGGACAACCTCCATCACTCATTCTCTCTACTTACTTCCCCCACGTTCTCTCCATCTCTTTCGTCTCTCCTTCCCTTTATAGTTTGTTCTTCCAGTTCAGCCCATAAAACAGAGTTGATATGATGCCATCACGCCGAACGCTGCCATAAATCAGCGGGGAAATGATAGTCTGGCAACTCACGAAAATGAATGGTGGTTTGGCGGGAAAAAGAACCAAGGGGAAATTCGCGGAACAAAAATGCTTTTTTTGTTTTGTTTTGTTTTGTTTTGTTTTGCTGTTTTTTCTGTTTCTCTCTCTCTCTCAGTCTCTCTCTCTCTCTCTCTCTCTCTCTCTCTTTCTCTCTCTCTCTCTCTCTCTCTCTCTCTCTCTCTCTCTCTCTCTCTCTCTCTCTCTCTCTCTCTCTCTCTCTCTCTCTCTCTTTCTCTCTTCTTTAAGTGGGTGTTTTGTTAGGATTTTAATTTACCTCTCTACGTATTCATCTACTTAATCTATTATGTATTTTTGTCCTGAGAAACAGTTCGTGTATCTCCTTATATCGATATCTTGGCATAAATGTTATTATTTTTATTGCCATTTTACTATTCTTTATATCACGATAGTTGTTATATCTATTATTCTTATTAATATACACTGCTAGATCTTTTATGACCATTTCTAAGTGTTATGATTAATGAAATTCTCTTGTCATCATAATTAATGTCATCGCAATCTCTATCACGACTATCTGTATTGCTATTAATATTCCTAGTACTATTAATTATATCACTGTGATTAATATTTAACCGCAGCTTCATCTTTCATTGCAGGTAAGCGGAGAACGTCTTGGATAACACAAGCTCGTCAAAAGGAAGTTAAAGGAAGTAAGTTGATGTCTTGGTTTGCTGTGGAGAGAAAGAAGGCGTTGGTAAAGCGTGAGGGAAGATGGTGATGATGAAGAAGAGGAAAAAGAGAAGAAGAAGAAGTAGAAGATGATAGGAAAGAAAAAGAAGGAGAAGAAAAAGAAGAAGATGAACCTGTAGAAGATGAAGAAGAAGAAGAAGAAGAAGAAGAAACAGAAGAAAAAGAAGAAGAAGAAGTAGGAGAAGAGGAAGAAAAAAAAGAAGAAGAAGAAGTCGTAGTAGTAGAAGAAGAAGCAAGAGAAGTAGAACAAGAAGTAAAAGAAGAAGAAAGATACGTAAAAGAAGAAGAAAGATACGTAAAAGAAGAAGAAGAAAAAAAAAGGAAAGCTGAAAATGGAAAGAAGATTATGAATTGTCTTCCCTGTTGTCTTAAGTCAATGGCAAGATTGCATTGTTTGGCTTCGTCTACAATAAACAAGCCGTCTATTGCAAAGGGAAAAAGTTGAGATTGCAGTCCCGTCTTTTATATATATTTATTTATATAGGACCACTTCAGTTTGTATTATTTCTGACGGAATATTTCACTCTGGAGTAGTTTGTATCTCTCAAGTCGTTTCTCGTTTTGCTTTATGTCATTTTTTTTATATCTCTATCTTTCCAGGTCTGTTGGTATAGCTCTGGCTGTCTTACTGTCTGCCTGCCTGTCTGTAGTTGTGTACATCTCTCTTCCTCTCTCTCTGTCTCTCTCAATCCTCCCCCTTCCACCTTCTCCTTCCTTCCTCTCTCTCTCTCTCTCTGTCTCTCTCCCCTTCTTCTTCTCTCTCTCTTTCTCTCTCACTCACTCCCTCCCCCTTCCTCTCTCTCTCTCTCTCTTTCACTCCCTCCCTCCCTCCCTCTTGCACCCTCTCCTTCACCCTCCTCTCTCTCTTTCTCTATGTATATATATATATATATATATATATATATATATATATATATATATATATATATATATATATATATATATATATGTATATATATATATATATATATATATATATATATATATATATATATATATATATATATATATATATATATATATATTTGACTCCCTCCTTCCCCCTTCCTCCCTCCCTCTCTATCTCCTCTCTCTCTCTCTCTCTCTTCTTCTTCTTCTTCTTCTTCTTCTTCTTCTTCTTCTTCTCTCTCTCTCTCTCTCTCTCTTCTCTCTCTCTCTCTCTCTCTCTCTCTCTCTCTCTCTTTCACTACCTCCCTCCCTTTTCTCTTCTTTCCTCCTTTCCCCGCTCGCTACTCCTCTCGCCACATCCCCTCTCTCCATTCAAACAAAATTCAGCTTAAATAAACTTAAATAAACTCCAAACTACACCCACAAAGGCAGCGAAAACATTAAACCTGGGATTAATACTTAGACATCAAGCACAGGGTTCGATATGAATGTACACACAGCACGAATTGCATTGCAGTTCATATTCCTGTGTAGACCCGGCCGATCTCAGGGAAGGGAAAAAGGAATAACTGGCAACTCACTCCGGACTTTGGACGTGTTCGATTCGCTAAGTTTCTTTTATAGGCAACAAATTTCGATTAAAAAACACAATATGAAATAAAATACAGTTTTAAAGTGAAAAATATTATGATAGTTTTTAAAAATACAGTATGAAATCAAGAAAAATACAATAGGAACTAGGTGATTAAAATAAAAGAGGTACTAAGAGAATCGAAATTATTCAGATATTTAGACGAGTTGCCAGTTTCTTAATTTCTGAGACTGGATGCATGTTAGTTCCATTTCATCTTCAAGAAATTAATTTGATCCAAGATGAGATAAGATTTAAGTTAGGATGGGATTTGTAAAGTTAAGTTACAGTAAGTTAGATCAGATAAAGTTAGATTAGATTAGTTTGATTAGACTTATTAGAGTAGTTGAAGTAAAAGTATCAAATTATTACATTATATTAACTTATATCATAAAAGTATTTTATATTAACTTATATCATAAAAGTATTTTATATTAACTTATATCATAAAAGTATTTTTTATTAACTTATATTATCAACGTATATTATATTAACTTATATTATTAAATTATATTATCATATTATATCAAAACATTGTATTAACTTTGATTAGGTAATATCAGGGAATATTAGATTAGTTTAAAGTATATTCTATTATTTTACGTTGCAAAAAAAAAAATGCTTATTCAAAATTAAAAGTTTTCAGGTTAAGTAACGTTAGAATAAACCAAATTCTCTTAAAACAACTTAAACTACCTTATTTACATCAAATCCTATTAACTTAAGCTAAACTAGGTCATAATTCATAACTATAACCAAGATAGGTGAAGTTAGATTTAGATAAGATTTAGATAAGGCAGATTAAGTTCGGCTAATGACACGTGTATTCTCTCGAGAGGAAATGTATACAGAGGTTCATGAAGAAGATGAGATAGCTTTTATAGCATCCTTTGGGACTCGAGAGATAAGAGCTATCATCTTTTGGGTAAAGAGGGCGGAGATAAAGAGATGGGTTGGGGGAGAAATAATGGGGGAAGAAGGGAAAAGGAAGAGGGATGACTGGCGATAAAAGGAAGGGAATGGGAGGATAGGAATAATGCGAGGTGGAAAAGGGAGTAAGAAGAGGAAGAAGACGACGAAGAAGAAGAGGAAGACGAAGAAGAATAAGAATAAGGGGGAGACGAAGAAGAAGAAGAAGAAGAGGAAGACGAAGAAGAAGAAGAAGAATAAGAATAAGAAGAAGGGATAAAGAGATGGGTTGGGGGAGAAATAATAGGTGAAGAAGGGGAAGGGAAGGAAGAGGAGGAGAGGGGAAAGGTGAAAAGGGAAGAAGGGAAGATTTGGCGATATAAAGGAAGGGAAATGGGAGAATAGGAATGGTGTGAGGTGGGAAAAAGAGGAGTGGTAGAGAAGAGGAAGACTACGACGAAGAAGAAGAAGAAGAGGAAGACGAAGAAGAAGAAGAAGAATAGGAAGAAGAAGAAGAAGAAGGTGAGACGAAGAAGAAGAAGAGGAAGACGAAGAAGTAGAAGAAGGGATAAGGGGAGGGGTGGGGGGAGGATTACTGGAGGAAGAGGGGAAAAGCAAGAGAGGAGGGAGAGGGTCAAAAGGGAAGAGGGAAGATTGGCGATAAAAGGAAGGGAATGGGAGAATAGGAATAGTGTGTGGAAAAAGGAGAAGTGAGAAGAGGAAGAAGACGACGACGAAGAAGAAGAAGAAGAAGAACAAGAGGAAGACGAAGAAGAAGAAGAAGAAGAAGAAGAAGAGGAAAACGAAGAAGAAGAAGAAGAAGAAGAGGAAGACGAAGAAGACGAAGAATAAGAAGTAGAAGAAGGGATAAAAAGAAGGGTTGGGGGCAGAAAGGAAGTGAAGAGAGGAGGAGAAAGGTGAAAAGAGGGAGAGGGAAGACTAGCGATAAAAGGAAGGAAATAGAGTAGGAGTAGTGTAAGTGGAAGAAGGAGAAGCGAGAAGAAAAAGAAAAAGAAGTGATAAAGAGAAAGAAAGGAAAAAGAGATGGGTAGGATAATAGAGGAAGGGGAAAGGGAGGTAAAGTGAGGAAGAGGGAAAATTGTCGATAGAAGGAAGGGAATGGAAGGACGAGGGTGGAAAAAGGAGAAGTGAGAAGAAGAAGAAAAATAAGTGATAAAGATATGGGTTGGAAGATAGTTAATAAAGGAAGGGTGGGGGGAGAGAAGAGAAGGGGGGAAAGGTAAAAGGAGGAAGAAGGACGATTGGCGATAGAAAGAAGGGAACAGAAGACGAGGAATAATGCGAGGTGGAAAAAGTAGAGAGAAGAAGAAGAAGAAGAAGGGATAAAGAGATAATAGGGGAAGGGGTGAAGCAGAG
>NC_091589.1:20212184-20217184 GCF_042767895.1 Penaeus vannamei
TCATCATCATCTTCATCATCATCTTCATCATCATCATCATCATCACCAACAGCATCATCATCACCACCGTTTCTATCAAAGCCACAGTTGTCGTTGGTGGCTGTAGCGTCGTTATCATTATCCTCACGCGAATGGGTCTCCCCCGTTGGCACAGGTCAGAAAACAAGTTGAGGATTTTTTTTTTAGTTCTTTTCAGATTTTTTTTATTGTGTTTTTTTTTTTAGTTATCATTTCTGTTATCATAAGTGTTGTTCAATAGATAGATAAACAAATGCAAGTACTGTACTCTCTCTCTCTCCCTCTTCTCTCTCTCTCTCTCTCTCTCTCACTTGCACACACACACACACACATACACACACACACACATACACACACACACACACACACACACACACACACACACACACATACATACACACACACACACATGCACACACACAAATATTCGAACACTAATTCACAAAGAAAAAACAAACAGACAGACCCCTTCTCTCAAACACGTACATAAAAACAAACAAACACAAACCACTTGGTAAACCCCAATACAAATAAAACACGAACCAGTAACTCTCTTGAACAAAGTTGCCAGAATCGCTAGACAGGAGACACGCCTCGTCGTACACCGTCTGCCCTTAAAGTAATCTGCTTACTCCACTCTCTCTCATTCTCTCTCTCTCTCTCTCTCTCATTCTCTCTCTCTCTCTCTCTCTCTCTCCTCTCTCCCCCTCTCTCTCTCTCTCTCTCTCCCTCTCTCTCTCTCTCTCTCTCTCTCTCTCTCTCTCTCTCTCTCTCTCTCTCTCTCTCTCTCTCTCTCTCTCTCTCTCCCTGTTTCCTTCTCTCTCTCTCTCGCTATCTCGAAAATTATATTAATGATGATGATAAAAATGATGATGATGATACCAACAACCCTGATAAAAGCAGACCATAAGCACGAAGATCATAACATAACGATGCTGTCGATAACCCTAATCAACAACAACAACAACAACAACAACAACAACTTTCCTAATGATCCCTCCACGAACGGTGTTGCTTCTCCCGACTTCGTGGAACCATCGGGAAGTTGGAAGTTCCCGGATGGAAGTAGCGGGTCTGGTGAGATCTTAGCAGGAACCTTGGCTTATGGATTGCTGTTGTTCATGTTGGCTGTTGCTGTTTATATATATGGAATACGTTGACGGTGTTGGGACGAATACTTCAGAAAGTCATCACTATTTCAAAAGGAAAGAGATATAAAATGCTGTTCTGGCATCATCATTTGAAAAGGAAATAGATATGAATGATGTTCTACCATCACCATTCCAAGAGGAAATAGATATAAAGGCTGTTCTGTCATCACCATTTCCAAAGGAAATGGATATAAAATGCTGTTCTGTCATCACCATTTCCAAAGGAAATGGATATAAAATGCTGTTCTGTCATCACCATTTCAAGAGGAAATAGATATGAATGATGTTCTACCATCACCATTTCAAAAGGAAATCGATATAAAATGCTGTTTTGGCATCACCATTTCAAGAGGAAATAGATAAAGGAAATTGATATAAAATACTGTTCCGTCATCATCATTTCATATATGCTTATTGGTGTTTGTTATTTGAAATACATAAATGGTGTTGAGTGACAGTGCATTCAGAAAGTCATCACCATTTCGAGTATATTTGTTAATGCTTGTCATTTGAAATACATTATGGTGTTGGGTTTACGTGGCATTAAAAAAAAAAAAATCATCACCATTTCAAGTATGTTTGTTAGTGCTTGTTATTTGAAATACATTTATGGTGTTGGGTTTACGTAGCATTCGGAAAATCATCACCACTGCAAAAATAAATAGAAATGAAATGCTGTTCTGTCCGCTCTGAAAATGACTGTGTTGTATAGAGAGTTAAATTGCAGATAATTTGGCGTTGTTTGCGGGTGAACTGTGACATTAATTTGCTATATTTGTTGACATTTGTTTCTTTTTTTATTTTGAATATAACAAATAATTTATGACTGACAGTTTAGTAATAAAACAAAATGTAGCAATTTTATACAGGTAAATTATTTTCTGAATATTTTGTTCCATGTAGTGAAATCAACATATATATTTTTCTTATCTTTGGGTATCTATTCATCTGTTTCATCAATATATACATTTTTCATGTTTGTTATTTCTTTCTTTCTTACATGATAATAGAAATTCTTTACCTTTTTATTTTCTTCTTTACCTTTTTATTTTTTTCTCTTTCTTTTTCGTTTCTTTTCCTTCTTTATTTATTCATTTTCTTTCAATCAATCTTTCCTTTTTATTACTTGTCATTTTGTTTCTTACTCCTCTGTACTTTTATCTCTCTCTTCGTTGTTTTTCTCCTTCTTCTGTCTAGCCCAAACTCTTTCTCTGTTATTTATATTCTTCTTTTTATCTTAACATCTGCTGCTATCTTTTTCTCTGCTTTCACATTTTTTCTTTTATATTTTCCGTTTTTCTTTCTATACAGTTTTTTTTCTCGATATATTCGTCTGTTAATATGCTTCGTTGTTAATATTTTCTATTTACCATTTTCTTTCATTTATTTCTACTTGATTCGTAATATCTCCTCTTTCTATTTTTGCCTCTCCTTTTTTTCTGTATCTACATATCTCCTACTTGTTTTTGTTTATATATGTATGTGTACATACATACATACGTATATATATGTGTATGTATATATATATATATATATATATATATATATATATATATATATATATATATATGTATATATATATATACACATTGTGTGTGTGTGTGTGTGTGTGTGTGTGTGTGTGTGTGTGTGTGTGTGTGTGTGTGTGTGTGTGTGTGTATATATATACAAATGTGTGTGTGTGTGTGTGTGTGCGTATGTGTGTGTGTGTGTGTGTGTGTGTGTGTGTGAGAGGAGGGAGAGATAGAGAGAGAGAGAGAGAGAGAGAGAGAGAGAGAGAGAGAGAAAGAGAGAGAGAGAGAGAAAGAAAGAGAGAGACAGATAGACAAACAGACAGACAGACAGGCCGGCAGGCAAACAGAGAGAAAGAGAGAGAGAGAGAGAGAGAGAGAGAGATAGAGAGAATGATAGATAGATAGATAAATACAGAGAATGAGTTGAGAGAGATAGATAGATAGATAGAGAGATAGAGAGAGAGAGAGAGAGAGACAGAGACAGAGAGAGAGACAGAGAGAGAGAGAGAGAAAGAGAGAGAGAGAGAAAGAGAGAGAGAAAAAGAAAGAGAGATGACAAACAGACAGGCAGACAAACATAAAAAAAAGAAAAAAAACAGAGGTGATACTAACTTGGTGCGAATCCAATTGAAACTAAGTGGCAACTCAGGCGGTTCCGCAGAATACAAAAGTGTCTCCGTTCTCATATTTCCCTCAAATGACCCTCTTACTGTTCGCAGGAAATGAGACAAAGACAAAACTTTCGCTAAAAGAAACAAAAGAAGAGACAAAGTTTAATGCGTGTGGTCTCATCGCTGTCCAAATTGGAAAAAAATGGAGAAGGAGATAATGGAACAAAGTAAAGAGGAGGGGGAGGAAGAGGAGGAGGAGAAAGAAGGGGGTGGGAAGAAAAGGAGGAGGAGGAGGAGGAGGAGAAGGAAGGGAGTGGGAAAGTGAAGAGGAGGAGGAGAAGGAGGGAGGAGAGAAGAAGGGGGTGGGAAGAAGAAGAGGAGGAGGAGGAGGAGAAATAAGGGGGTGGGAAGAAGAGGAGGAGGAGGGGAGGGAGGAGGAGGGAGAAAGAAGGGGGTGGGGAAGAGAGAAGAGGGAGGAGGGAGGAGGAGGAGAAAGAAGGGGGTGGGAATAAGAGGAGGAGGAGGAGAAAGAAGGGGGTGGGAAAAAGAGGAAGAGGAGGAGGAGGGAGGAGGAGGGGAGAAAAAGAAGGGGGGGTGAGAAGAAGAGGAGGAGGGAGGGAGGAGTAGGAGAAAGAAGGGGGTGGAAAGAAGAGGAGGAGCAGAAGAAGGTGGTGGGAAGAAAAGGAGGAGGAGGGAGGAGGAGGAGAAAGAAGGGGGTGGGAAGAATAGGAGGAGGGAGGAGGAGGAAAGAAAGGGGGTGGGAAGAAGAGGAGGAGGAGGAGAATTAGGAAGAGGGGGAGGATTAGGAAGAGGAGGAAGACTAGGAGTAGGAGGAGGGGAATCAGGAAGAGGAGAGGGAGGAGGGAGGAGGAGGAGAAGAAGAAGCAGGAGGGAAAAGGAAGAGGAGGACGAAGAAAGAGGAGGAAGAGGGGAAGGAGAAAGAGGAGAAGGAGCAGGAGAAGACGTAGGAGGAAGAGGAGAAAGGGGTGGTAGGAATAGGAAGAGGAGGAAGAGAAGAGGGTCGAAAAGCAGGAGAAGGAAGAAGTGGAGAAATTGGAGAAGGATTAGGAGGAGGAGGAACAGGAACAGGAGAAGGAAGAGGAAGATATGGAAGTTGGAGATGGAGGAGGGAAGCAGAAGGATATAGAGGAAGAGAAGAAGGAACTAGACAAGGAATAAAAGAATTGAGAAGAATAGGAATAAAAAGAGGAGGAGGAGTAGGAAGATGAGACGAAAGAGAAGGATGAAGAAGGAAGGAAGAGGCAGAACAAGAGATAGAGGAAAATATGCAAGGAAAAGTAGAAGGAGAGGGGTAATATGGAAGAAGAGGAGGAGATATAGGAAGGAGGATAAAAAGAAGAGGAGAAGTAAGAAGAAGAAAAGAAAGAGGAAGAGGAGTAACAAACGAAAGATTTTCTGATGATTGGAGGAAGAGCAGACAAGAGACGTAGAAGGAAAAGGAAGAAAAAGGAGGAGACGAAAATAGGATGATAAAACAGACTAACGAAGAGAAAGAAAACGAAAAAGGATGAAACAAAAAAACGGATGCGAAAAGAGGAAAACGAGATTAATAATAGGCAGAAATATTCAAATAAGTTAATGAAGTCTAACTATCCCGCGTGAAAAAAAGAAGGAAAGAAATAAACAAAAAGAGAGTGAAAGAGAGAGGGGGAGATGGAGAGGGAGAGAGAGAGGGAGAGTGAGTG
>NC_091589.1:20232184-20234684 GCF_042767895.1 Penaeus vannamei
ACTGCCCTCCTTCTGCCCCCCCAACTCCTTCCCCGCGACTCCAGCAGCAGAAATCGTGTCCTGCCGAGGGGAGGGCGGCGAGGGGAGGCCCGGGATGAGGGGAAAGCACTGAGGGGCGCGTTGGGGTCTTGGAGGAAGGACCCCGGCGGTCTGCTCTGATGGGGAGGCTTTGAGGAGGGGGGGAAGTGGGGTCTGTTCTGTGAGGGACATGCTGAGAGGGGTCTGATCTGAGGGGAAACTGTTCTGTTCTGTAGGGGGGGGGGGATTAAGGTGTTCTGTGTAGGGGGGGATATAAGGTGTTTTGTTCTGCGGAGGGGGGGGGGGGATTAGGTGTTCTGTTCTGAGTGGAATAAAAATCATTGGTGAGGATGAAATCCCCCCAAAGTTCTGTTCTCAGAAGATAAGACTGAGGGGAATTCTCCTCTGAGGGGAAATCAATGATAGATGTTCTGCTTTGGGGAGGAATGCCCTTGAGGGGAGGCATTGAGGGGAGTTCTATTCTGAGCCAAAACAGATAGAGGGTTCCAATCTGAGTTTTTTTTTTTTTTTAATATCTGAGAAGGAAAGGACCAGAGTTCAGTTTTGAGTGCATTGAGGGGGAGGGTTCGAGGGGAAACGCGTGGGAGGAGAGGGGAGTGAGGATTCTGTTCAAAAGGGGAGTCTTTTCTGAAGAGGAAAAAAAGCGAAGAACTTCTCATAGAAAACACATGGGACGTTCTATTCCAAGAGGGAAACATAAAAAAAAGTTGTACCGAGATAGATTTTGATGATCACAGGAACCCCCCTGATCTGAGGGGAAATACCGAGGGAAGTTCCATCCTGCTGTACAAACACGCGATGGAGTTCTCTGGCGGAGAGCTGCGGGTACTAAACAGGCCTTTGTGTGGGTCCTGGGACGAGGCATCGGTGACCAAGTGGATATTGACTTCTTGGGATTCTGGCTCGGGGTCGTCTGATTGCCCGGAAACCCGCTTTTATTTAGTGGAATGAGGAGCGAAGGGAGGAGGGGCGGGTGGAGGGGGTGGATGTGGAAAGGCGGTGGCGAGGGAGTGGGACTTTTTTTTCTTTTTTCTTTTTTTTTCTTTTTTTTTTTGCATCCGTTTGTCTGTCTGCCTTTTTGTTTGTTTGTATGTATGTATGTCTGTTTGTCTCTGTTTGTCGGTCGGTCAGTATTTGGCTCTCTCTCTCTCTCTCTCTATCTATCTAAATATATATATATATATATATATATATATATATATATATATATATATATATATATATATGCACACACACACACACAAACACACACACACACACACACACAAACACACACATACACACACACAAACACACACGTATATATTATTATGACGATGTTTGTGGCAGATGAAAAACAAAATGAAAGCCAACTCGAAATTCCTTATCAAGAACTATGATGCTTTTACCGACTGCGACGAACAAAGGATTCACCGGAGACGAACCGGCAGATAGATAACAGATCTACCGCTTATCCGTTTCCGATATAGAGGTCGATGCGTGGAGAGATTAGAGCTAGATTGATTACCTATTAATCATTAACTCTTAGATTGCCGGCAGCTGATACCTAAGTATACTCCGCTGGCTATCTAAGTCTCTAATTAGTCATAATTCTGATACAGGAAGAATTGGTTCAAGTTTTCGGAATGAAGTGATATTTGCTCTCTACGATGTTCTGAAACCGCGCTAAGCTGTAAATGATGATATGATAATGATAATAATGACAATTTTGATGATAATAGTAATAAGGATAATGATAAGGATAATAGTAATGATAATAATAGTAATGATAATAATAATAATAATGGTAATAATAATAATAATGATAATGATAATAATAATGATAATAATAATGATAATAATGGTAATAATGATAATGATAATAAGGATAATAATAATGATTATAGTAATAGTAATAATGATAATAATGATGATGATAATAATAATAATAATAATAATGATAATAATGATGATGATAATAATAATGATGTGTGTGTGTGAGTGTATGCGTGTGTGTGAGCCAAGGGGGGAGGGGTGTGTCTGCCCCCCCCCCCACACAGGTCAGCCGGGGGTTGGGGGGGGGTACTCGTGAAGAATGGGGGGGAGGAGGGAGGGGCACGAGATCTTCCGGAATGAGTGGTGAATAAGTGGAAGAATTGTTGAGGAAATTGGTGATGAGGAAATGATGAATAAGAGGAAAAAACTCTGTGAATGAGTGGTGAATGAGTGTAAGAATTGTTGAGGAAATTAATGATGAAGTGATGAATAAGTGGAAATTACGTCATGATGAAGTAATAAAGAAAGGTGAGGAAAGAATTCTGTGAGTGAATGGTGAGTAATTCGTTTTTTGGGAATGATGATGAATGATGAATAGATGGAAGAATTATTGAAGAAATTACTTTATGATAAAGTGATAACGTGAACTTCTGGAACGAATGATGGATAAATGGAAGAATAATTGAAGAAATTGATTAATAAGGCG
>NC_091589.1:20244684-20252184 GCF_042767895.1 Penaeus vannamei
GGATGCTGCCTGGGGTCTCTCGTGATGGGGAAGGATGGTGAGGGGGAGATGGTGAAAGAGGGTGAGGAGGGAGATGGGGAAGATCCGCGGGTATGCTGCAGGGGGTCTCTCGTGATGGTGAAGGATGGTGAGGGGGGAGATATTGAAGGATGGTGAGGGGGAGATGGTGAAGGATGGTGAGGGGGAGATGGGGAAGGATGGGGGAGGGCCGCGGGGATGGTGCCGGGGGGTCTCTCGCGATGGTGAAGGATGGTGAGGGGGAGATGGTGAAGGATGATGAGGGGGAGATGGGGAAGGATGGGGGAGGGCCGCGGGGATGGTGCCGGGGGGTCTCTCGCGATGGTGAAGGATGGTGAGGGGGGAGATATTGAAGGATGGTGAGGGGGGAGATGGTGAAGGATGGTGAAGGTGACGGATAGTGAGGGGGAGATGGTGAAGGATGGGGAAGGGCCGCGGGGATGGTGCCGGGGGGTCTCTCGCGATGATGAAGGATGGTGAGGGGGGAGATATTGAAGGATGGTGAGGGGGGAGATGGTGAAGGATGGTGAAGGTGACGGATAGTGAGGGGGAGATGGTGAAGGATGGGGAAGGGCCGCGGGGATGGTGCCGGGAGTCGTCTCTCGTGATGGTGACGATGGTGAAGGATGGTGAGGGGGGAGATAGTGACGGTAGTGAAGGACGATGATGATGATAATGTGGAGGGAGCTCTTGGTGATGGTGACGGTGGTGAGAAGGAAGGTGGTGAAGGATGGTGAGGGGGAGATGGTGAAAGATAGTGAGGGGCCGCGGGGATGCTGTCGGGGGATCTCTCGTGATGGTGAAGGATGGTGAGGGGGAGATGGTGAGGGGGGAGACATTGAAGGGTGGTGAGGGGGAGATGGTGAAGGATGGGGAAGGGCCGCGGGGATGCTGCAAGGGGTCTCTCGTGATGGTGACGATAGTGAGGGGGGGATGGTGAAGGATGGGGAAGGATGGTGAGGAGGGAGATAGTGAAGGATGGTGAAAGGTGGTGAGGGGGAGATGGTGAAAGATGGTGAGAGGGAGATGGTGAGGGAGAGAAGGTGAACGATGGTGATGGGGGAGATGGTGAGGAGGGAGATGGTGAAGGGGAAGATGGTGGTAGTGATGGTGATGGTGACGGTAGTGAAGGACGGTGATGATGAGAAAGGGGAGCGAGCATTTGGTGATGGTGACTGTGGTGAAGAAGATGGTGATGGTGATGGTGACGATGGTGAAGGACAATGAGGAGGAAGATGGTGGTAGTGAGGAAGTTAGTGACGATGGTGAAGGACGATGATGATGATAATGGAAAGGGAGATGGAGATGATGGCGAGGATGGTGAAGGACAGTAAACAATGAAATTATAAGTAGGTATTAGCACTCCAGTATTATTTTTTTATCTATTTTTTTCTTAGTTTCTTTTTCGATAACTGTTTTGCCATTGTCATTACTGAACTATTAAAAAAAAAAAAAATATATATATATATATATATATATATATATATATATATATATATATATATATATATATATATATATGTATATACAGAAAAGCATGGAATATCACACAAATCGTTGGGGTCAAGAATGGGGGCGGAGCTAATGACGTCACCACTTTTAGCCAATGAGAGTGCGCTGTAAGATGCCAGATATAGCTAGAAACATGACTATTTCGCTATAATTATCAGAAGTAAAACCAAAATTTCCTTCTCTCTCTCTCTCAATTTCTCTCTCTCTCTCTCTCTCTCAATTTCTCTCTCTCTCTCTGTTTCTCTCTCTCTCTCTCTGTTTCTCTCTCTCTCTCTCTCTCTCTCTCTCTTCTCTTTCTTTCTCTTTCACTCTCTCTTCCTTTTCTTGTTTTGTGCTTCTTTCTCTGATGTTTATTTTTTTCTCTTTCTCTTCTAATTCTTTTTGTTTATCTTATTTTGGTTCTTCTTCTGGTTGATTTTGTTCTTTTTCTTGATTTTTTTTCTTCTCTTCTTCTTCGCCTTCCCCTTCTTCGCCATTTTTCTTCTTCTTTTTTCTTTCGTATTATCTAAATTTCTCTTCTTAAAATTTCCGTTTTTCTATTTCTCTCTCCCCATCTTTTTCTTCCTCTACTTCTTTTGGTTTTCAGGAAACAGCAAAAGATGGACGCTTATATTATCATGAAAATGTCCTGTTTCTCTCAATCTTTTACTTGTTTTCTTTCCGTTCTTCATTCTAACCATTTCTTCTTTTCTTCCTTTTTTCCCCTTTGTCTTTTTTTCTTTCTTTCTTTAATTTACCTTTTCTTTTTATTTCCTTCTCTCATTTTCATTTCTCTTGATTTTCTTTTTTTCTTTTTTCTTTTTTTTACATTCTTCCTTTCTTCTGATTCCCTGTTTCTCTTGCATTTTCGTTTCTCCCTCTTTCGTAGTTAGGTGACATAAAGCGATGAGGGTAATTACTGTATTTTGCATCCACGAGACGTTATACAATCTTTAAGATAAAAGCGTATTTGCATATTTCTAATTAGCGATTAGTGTACAATTTATTCATTGTTAATTACCTCTTTTTTTGTCTGTGAATTGTTGCATTGCCAGTTATCGTCGCGTAATTGAACTTTGCAATTAGCCTGCAATGGACGCGTGCCCTTCGTAAATATATCGACACAAATATCTGCAGCAGTTTTTGATTCCCTTTAAATATCTGACGTGGCTTAAACAGCTTTACTACAATTTCTACTACAATTTCTACTAAGAATTTCTAGTACAACACCCGGTCAAACTACAATCTTTACTACAATTTCTACTACAATTTCTACTAAGAATTTCTAGTACAACACCCGGTCAAACTACAATCTTTACTACAATTTCTACTTACAATTTCTCCTTACTAGTACAACACCCGGTCAAACTACAATCTTTACTACAATTTCTACTTATAATTTCTCCTTACTAGTACAACACCCGGTCAAACTACAATCTTTACTACAATTTCTACTTATAATTTCTCCTTACTAGTACAACACCCGGTCAAACTACAATCTTTACTACAATTTCTACTTATAATTTCTCCTTACTAGTACAACACCCGGTCAAACTACAATCTTTACTACAATTTCTACTTATAATTTCTCCTTACTAGTACAACACCCGGTCAAACTACAATCTTTACTACAATTTCTACTTACAATTTCTCCTTACTAGTACAACACCCGGTCAAACTACAATCTTTACTACAATTTCTACTTATAATTTCTCCTTACTAGTACAACACCCGGTCAAACTACAATCTTTACTACAATTTCTACTTATAATTTCTCCTTACTAGTACAACACCCGGTCAAACTACAATCTTTACTACAATTTCTACTTATAATTTCTCCTTACTAGTACAACACCCGGTCAAACTACAATCTTTACTACAATTTCTACTACAATTTCTACTAAGAATTTCTAGTACAACACCCGGTCAAACTACAATCTTTACTACAATTTCTACTTATAATTTCTCCTTACTAGTACAACACCCGGTCAAACTACAATCTTTACTACAATTTCTACTTGCAATTTCTACTTACAATTTCTCTTTACTAGTACAACACCCGGTCAAACTACAATCTTTACTACAATTTCTACTTGCAATTTATACTTACAATTTCTCTTTACTAGTACAACACCCGGTCAAACTACAATCTTTACTACAATTTCTACTTACAATTTCTCCTTACTAGTACAACACCCGGTCAACCTACAATCTTTTCTACAATTTCTACTTACAATTTCTCCTTACTAGTACAACACCCGGTCAAACTACAATCTTTACTACAATTTCTACTTACAATTTCTCCTTACTAGTACAACACCCGGTCAACCTACAATCTTTTCTACAATTTCTACTTACAATTTCTCCTTACTAGTACAACACCCGGTCAAACTACAATCTTTACTACAATTTCTACTTACAATTTCTCCTTACTAGTACAACACCCGGTCAAACTACAATCTTTACTACAATTTCTACTTGCAATTTATACTTACAATTTCTCTTTACTAGTACAACACCCGGTCAAACTACAATCTTTACTACAATTTCTACTTGCAATTTATACTTACAATTTCTCTTTACTAGTACAACACCCGGCCAAACTACAATCTTTACTACAATTTCTACTTACAATTTCTCCTTACTAGTACAACACCCGGTCAAACTACAATCTTTACTACAATTTCTACTTACAATTTCTCCTTACTAGTACAACACCCGGTCAAACTACAATCTTTACTACAATTTCTACTTACAATTTCTCCTTACTAGTACAACACCCGGTCAAACTACAATCTTTACTACAATTTCTACTTACAATTTCTCCTTACTAGTACAACACCCGGTCAAACTACAATCTTTACTACAATTTCTACTTACAATTTCTCTTTACTAGTACAACACCCGGTCAAACTACAATCTTTACTACAATTTCTACTTGCAATTTATACTTACAATTTCTCTTTACTAGTACAACACCCGGTCAAACTACAATCTTTACTACAATTTCTACTTGCAATTTATACTTACAATTTCTCTTTACTAGTACAACACCCGGCCAAACTACAATCTTTACTACAATTTCTACTTACAATTTCTCCTTACTAGTACAACACCCGGTCAAACTACAATCTTTACTACAATTTCTACTTACAATTTCTCCTTACTAGTACAACACCCGGTCAAACTACAATCTTTACTACAATTTCTACTTACAATTTCTCCTTACTAGTACAACACCCGGTCAAAATGGACGAATCACTCGGGCAGGCTTCAGAAGGTGCTCGGTTCTGGACCTGATCGAAATGCACACACGGATACACTCACACGCGCCAACACGGGAGTGCGTCTCGAGTGAAATACACAAACACAGATTTCCCTTTGGCATGGCGGGGTAGGGCTCCCATTTCTCTCTCGGAAGGAGTAACAGTTACGTTTTTTTTTTTTTTTGGGGGGGGGAGGAGGGATGGAGGGTTAATTGTCAAAAATTGTTTATCGACTTCATATTCAAAATGGCATTTTTCGGGGTCTTGGGAAACACACACACAAAACATACACATACACACACACACAGAGACATACACACACACAAACACACACAGACATACACACACACACACACACACACACAGACATACACAGACGTACACAAACACACACACAAACACACACACACAGACATACACAGACGTACACACACACGCACACGCACGAGCACGCACACGCATACACACACAGACGCACAAGCCATCTCTTGTATGACTTTTTTTCTCTCTCTCTCTCCTTTACAAATGTCGAGTTTCTAAACCTCTCAACAACCAACCAGTTTCTGATCTTATATCGCAAGTTTTAATCATTTCGTTTCCCGAAGGAAGGAATCTTAAATATTTAGAATCTTCTCTCTGACTTTCAATTTATGACAGTCACAAATAATCTCTTTTTGAGATCTTTTTCGTGTTTTTTTTTAAAGCTTGTGTAGAAGTTCTTTGCCGTATTTGAAGACTGCTTTTAAGTCTAGTCTAGTTTGTGAAATTGTGCGACCCAATGAATATTATATGCTCATATACACAGAAATAAATGAATATCTATCAGTCCAGACATGTATATCTACCGAATAGATAGAGATACATGAAAATAAATCTGATAGATAGACAGATAAACATCTACTGTGTATATGCGTCTGTTTTTACGAATATTCATAGGGTCGGGCCTTACACAAATTAACAAAACGGCCGTATACCAGATGTTTTTGGGTAGCCATAAACAATACAAGATGTACTTATATCTATATTTTTTTTTACCAATGTTTTCGTTCGTCTATATCTTAAACAAGACACTGACTCTACTTTGTATCAAAATCAAATTCAACAATTTATCACTTATCAACATTCAATATAAGATACTTTTGTTACTCCATAAATAATAATTAGAAAAAAAAATACTTTACGACACTATATAATGATAATGATAACAATAATAATGATAATGATACTATTGATAATAATGATGATAATGATAATAATTATCACCATAAATCTACATTTTATTCCAAGTATTTCTACACTAAAGAATAAATAAAAAAAATCGTACCTTCTCCTTCTCTCGCTTCTTTATCACCCGTTTCTTCATAATCAGCTTCGTGGTCTTAGTGGCCTCTTAGCATTAAGCTCAGTCCCTGTTATGAGCTTTTCTCTCCCTCTAAGGAACGTTTTTTTCACTCTCCTATTTCCATTACTATTATTTTGTTATTATTCTTGTTACACTGTATTCGTTTCTTTTGGCAGCACTTCCTTCACTTCTTTGATTTTTCTTATTTTGTTTATTATCATCATTATCATTATTATTATCATTATTATTGCTGTTGTTAATTATTATTATTGTTGTTGTTAACTATCCTTATTGCTATTATCATATTATTATTATTATCATTATTGTTAATTATCCTTATTACTATTCTTATTATCATCCATATTATTAATGCTATTGTTATTATTATTATCATCATTATTATTACTGTTCTGATCATTATCATTATTATTGTCATTATCATTACTATTATTATCATTATATTTACCATCATTATCATTATTATTGTCATCATTATTATCCCTATTATCATTATTGTTATCATTATCAATATCTTCATTATCATTATCATTATTATTGTTATCATTATTTCACTGTTCATAGATTATTCCTTCCTTCCTTGCACCGCCGTATTTCACTCCTTTACTTTTTTATTTTGTAATCCCTTCTCCCTCTTCTTCTTCTTATCATTATTATCAATATTATCATTATTATCAGCATCATTATTATAAAGATCATTATCATCATTATTAACATTAGTATATCATTATTATTGTTATCATTATCATTATTATTGACATCAATATCATTATCATCATTATTATTACTATCAACTTCATCCTTATTATCGTTATTAAGTATCTATTCCTCCCTGTGCATCGGCCAGCCCTCCCTCGCGCCCCTCTTGCCCGCAACCCCCCCCCCCCCCCCGCGCCGCCAGATCAGATCGAGCAAAACGCGGAGGTCCTCCTCGACTTCGACAGGCCCTCGTCCTCCACTCGACCGCTTCTTCAGAACAAGGACTTCGGAGGCCCTTGACTTCGATGCCGCTCGCAACAATTGGGGAAGTTCCTCCGCCGCGCATTTGGGCTGATAGGGAGCAAAGAGGAAGGCAATTCCGCTAATTGGTTTTCCCTCCGCGAGTTGGGGCGGGTGCTTACGCCTCTCTTGCCCTCGCGCGCTTTTCTTGGGGGTTGCGCTCTGTTTGTGTTTGTGTTTGTTTGTTTTTGTTTGTTTACGTGTTTGTTCGTGTCTGTTTGTTTTTATTTGATTTTTTTTGTTTTTTTGTTTGGATGTGTGCTTGTGTTTATTTGTGTGTGGGTGTTTACGTGAGTGTGTCTGTGTGTCTACATACATTTATAAATCTATATTTTATATTTACATGCACAGACAGATAGATGTACA
>NC_091589.1:20254684-20259684 GCF_042767895.1 Penaeus vannamei
TCCCTCTTGACAACAGTACAGCTCCCAAGACATATCTTCGTCATATTTTTGCTTCTTTTTTCTTTATTTTATTTTTCTATCTTCCCCCACACCTCTCTCTTCTCCCCATCTCCCCTCTGCTTCCCTGTGCTTCACTTCTGCCTCTCCCCACCTCTCCTCGCCTCCCCTCTCTTCCCCTCTCCTCTCTTATCCTCGCCTCCCCTCTCTTCCCCTCTCCTCTCTTATCCTCGCCTCCCCTCTCTTCCCCTCTCCTCCCCTCTCCTCTCCTCTCATCGCCTCCCCTCTCTTCCCCTGGCCTCCCATCTCCTCTCCTCTCCTCTCCTCGCTTCTTCTCACCTCCCCTCCCTTCCCCTCGCCTCCCCTCTCCTCTCCTCGCCTCCCCTTCTCCTCTCCTCTCTTTTCCCACTCTCCTCCCCTCTCCTCTCCTCTCATCGCCTCCCCTCTCTTCCCCTCTCCTCTCTTATCCTCGCCTCCCCTCTTCTCTCCTCTCCTCTCATCGCCTCCTCTCTCTTTCCCTGTCCTCCCACATCCTCGCTTCCCCTCTCCTCTCCTCTCCTCTCCTCGCTTCTTCTCACTTCCCCTCCCTTCCCCTCGCCTCCCCTCTCCTCTCCTCTCTTCCCCTCTCTTCCCCCTTGCCTCCCCTCAGCTCGAGCAAACGGCAATGTCCCGATGAAGAGAAGACGCAGAGGGGAGGGAGGGGGAGGGGATCGGGAGCGATAGGGGAGGGGCAAGGGCGGGAGGAGGCGAGAGGGGAAGGGGGAGGGGGGGTTTGCTTCACTGGGATTGTGAGAGAGGCAGCTGAGCATCAACTATATTAATGATGTTATTATCATTATCGTGATTATAATTTTGACTATATATAAATCTCTATGTCCATCTATGTGCTCATATATATATATATATATATATATATATATATATATATATATATAGATAGAGAGTTAGATATATATATATATATATATATATATATACATATAAAGAGAGAGAGAGAGAGAGAGAGAGAGAGAGAGAGAGAGAGAGAGAGAGAGGGAGAGAGAGAGAGAGAGAGAGAGAGAGAGACAGACAGACAGAGAGAGAGCGGGAGGGAGATTCCCCCCCCCCCACCCCCCCTGCAACAAAGTGAAGCAATATCCACCAAATAAAGTCCTCGCCTTTTGCAACATCCGCCTCATCTCCGCCATCTTCAACCCGCTGTTGATAATCCGCTGAAATATGTCCATAATTGCTCTTATCTTTTATCCCCCATTTCGTAATTAAGATCACCAGGGTCTCTCGATTCGCTAATATCTGCTAATCACTCGTTCGCGATCGGTCTGGGCTTATTCAATTATCTTGCTCTTGCCTTGGTTCTCTCTTCGTTTCTTTCTTGTGGCCTTTTCTCTCTCTCTCTTTGTGTGTCTTTGTTGATTTTTCTTCCTCTCTGTTTCTGTCTCTGTCTCTCTCTCTTTATCTTTGTTTCTGTCTCTGTCTCTGTTTCTCTCTCTCTCTCTCTCTTCCTTTCTGTTTCTTCTCTGTCTCTGTTTCTCTCTCTCTCTCTCTTCCTTTCTGTCTCTGTCTCTATTTCTCTCTCTCTCTCTCTCTCTTTGTTCTTTCTTTCTCTCTCTCATTCACTCACTCATTCTCACTCTCTCCTTCTCTATATGTCAGTCTGTTTGTCTGTGTATGTGTCTCTCACTCTCCACATCTCTCTCTCTCTCTTTTCCTCTCTCTCTCCCTCTCTCTCTCTCTCTCTCTCTCTCTCTCTCTCTCTCTCTCTCTCTCTCTCTCTCTCTCTCTCTCTCTCTCTCTCTCTCTCTCTCTCTCTCTCTCTCTCCTTCTTTTCCTCTCTCTCTACCTCTCTCTCTCTCTCTCTCTCCCTCTCTCTCTCTCTCTCTCCTCCTCCTGCGTCCTCCACCTTCTCTTTTCCAAGCAGACGAAAATATTCCCCAAAGTTGTCTTCGTGGAACTTTATAGATGCCGTTGGACTGCTCGTCAGTGTGAGATCTACTAAGTAAACTTTTCGATAAAAGAAAAAAAAAGAACAGGAAAGAACCGAAATAAAAGAGGAAAAAGTAGAAAAAAGAAACTAGAAAAAAAAAGTTTTGTCTTCCAACAATCAGTCTTTTAGATTCGGTCGCAAATCGTATTCTTGTTTGTTATATTGTTTATCTTCCGAGTTTTAATGTTTGTCTCATTCTGCATCTCGTGGTCTTTGCACTGTGATTTGTTTTTTTACGTTCCTTCTTAAACTTTCTTGAGCATATTCACAGATCGTTAGAATTACATTAGGCCAAGAAATGACGCCGGTTTAACGGGGTCTGTCTCAGTGAGAACCCTTGTGAGTGTTTCGAGGACTTTCTTTTATTAGTTCTGTCTCTCTTACTCTCTTTCATTATTGTTTTTTTTCTATCTCTTTTTCTCACTCCTACACTCTCTCTCTCTCTGTCTGTCTGTCTTTCTTTTTCTCCCCTTCTCTCTCGGTCTCTCTCTCTTTCTCTTTCTCTCTCTCTCTCTCTCACACACACACACACGCACACACACACACACACACACACCCGCACCCGCACGCACTCTCTCTCTCTTTCTCTCTCTCTCTCTCTCTCTCTCTCTCTCTCTCTCTCTCTCACACACAGTCTCTCTCTCTCTCTCACACACACACACACACAGTCTCTCTCACTCTCTCTCTCTCTCTCTCTCTCTCTCTCTATCTCTATCTCTCTCTCTCTCTCTCTCTCTCCTCCCCCTCTCTTAGTCTTATTTTCTGTTTCCTTCCATCTCTTTGCATATACATATTCCTCAATTTCCCTCACGTTCATTTCGCACAAAAATAGACACCGGTCTAAAAGCATTCTGTTTTCAACGAGTTTCTATCCTTTAATCCCCCAACATTACCCTCTCTCTCTCTCTCCCATCTTTTCTCTTCGTCCTATTCAAATATCATTCCCCTTCTCTCTTGGCTCCTCTTCGCCAGCGCTGTAAAATATGACGTTACATTTGAATTCCCAAAACCGTTATTTTCCGCCCTCCTCCCCCCTCCCTCCCTCCCTTCCTCGCCGCCATTTTCTTTTCTTGGCCTCGTTGCGATAAACCCCATAATCTCTCTCCAGATTTTGTCGATTCATCTATCTCTTCCTTAAAAAAAAAATCATTTGTGATAAAATCTACGATTTCCTTCCTCGTACAAAATTGTTTTTCGTTATCTATTTATTCCATAATTATCTGAATATTCCTCGATACCCGTGTTAGTACAGCGTCGCTCTCAGGGGATACTCTCACAATCTCGCTCTTGTTTGTTGTTATTGATCTCCGCCTTCGATGCCCAGTTCTACAGTTGCAAGGCCGTGCAGCGTGAAGAGGAATGGGTTGAGGGCGGGGCGGGGGTGGGGGTGGGCGTGAGGGTGGAGTGGGGCGAGGATGGGGTTGGTGTGGGTGGGGTGGGGGAGGGGGTTCGTTGTTAAGTGAGAATTGTTTTTTTTCGTTTTTTTTTCTTTTACTTCTCATTATGATTTCTTTTGTCTTCCTACTCTCTCTCACTTCCTTGTTCTATTTCGAGTTCTGTTTCTTCTTGTCCTTTCTCCTTTTTCCTCCTAATTCTTTCTTTCTTGTTCTTGTTCTTTCTCCTCCTTTTTTCCTCCTAATTCTTTCTTTCGTTTTCTTGTTCCCTCCAAAGACGCTTTTAAACTACAGTACGGATTTCTAATGAATACGTGGATATGTAAAAAATACATACACAAAAAATGTATAAAAATGATCATATATCAGCGAATTAATTAGGTAAAAAAACGAACAAACAGAGAGATTATTACAGTCGGGTCAGAAGTTAATTGCATGAAAACAAGTCAAGCCGTGATGGAAAAAAAAGTTTGAACAACACTGTTTTAAACTCCGCGTGTGTTTACTCGCCAAATCCGACAACATCGTTTTCGACACTGCAACTTGAACAGCAGCAAAACACACTTTCATTTAGTTTCCTTAAACTAACACCCCCTCACCCTCCTTCCTTCTCCCCCTCGCCCCCTCACCCTCCTCCCTTTCCCCCCTCTCCCCCCTCATCCCCCTCCCTTCCCCCCCTCCCCACCGGAAGAAAAATCATCACAGATTTTTTCAAAAAGCTAATCGATCCCTTTTCCTCCTCCAGCAGAGCGGGCGAAGCGGAAGAGGTGGGCGTGGTGAAGGCGTGGGCGCCCTGCCTGCGTCATGAGGTGGGCAGAGACGCCGGCCGCCCTTGAGCCCCGTCATGAGCGCCCGCGCCCGACACGCCCCTGATCCGGGGCCGACGCTCATCCGCATCAGCCCGGCGCGCATCCACACGCAGGTGAGGAGTCAGCCGGGGATCCGGACGCGGGAAACTCGCGCCTTCCGGGGATTCGGACGCGGGGACTCGACGGAGCCCGAGGAATTTTCTCTTTTTTGCTTATGATTTCTATCCCTTTGTTATCTCTAATGATCAGGATATCAAAACTGGAGATGACGGGAAAGAACAAAGATCTAAATAAGATAATAATTATAGTGTTGACTATTACTACGGTTGTAAGTTCCAATAAGAGAAGACGAAGAAACGATCATGTGTTTGCAGACGATCGACGATCCTGTATTATATGTGACAGACATGAGCTACCCAAGATGACGGTGATACATCTCTTGTCTCTGAGCAGACTGTACTAGTCCCCTTGCCTCCTGAATTAGCTTCGTTGTTAGAACTTAGCAAAGAGGCGTTAGGTGAAAGGTTCCTGGCAGCTGAGAGAGAGAGATCGGCGCTCAAAGCAAGCCCCATCTCGCAATCTCTTCTCGGGGATCAAAAGGATAAGGAGATGCCCTCGAGGATGTCCTTGATTCTGTCGACTCTCTCGCTTCGACACGCAGCCATATCAGAACGGCGGAGACGAGGTGTACGGGCTGTAGTGTTTTCCCTTCAAAAATGACGAAGAGCGATATACAGCCCTTTCATCTAGTGCGAAAAGTCTCTCAGGGAAAGGCAGTGCCAGCTGAGCGACGGCGAACCTCCGCTTACACTCTAG
>NC_091589.1:20267184-20269684 GCF_042767895.1 Penaeus vannamei
TCCTCCTCCTCCTCCCTCCCCCTCCCCCTCCTCCCCCTTTCCTCTCTCCTCTCTCCTCCCCTTCTTCCTCTCCTCCTCCCTCCTCTCCCACCTCCCCCTTCACTCCTCCTCCTCCTTCCTCCTCCCTCCTCAATCACCCCTTCCTCCTCCTTTTCCTCACTCCCTACCACTCACTCCTCCTCCCCCTCCTCCCCCCCCTTCCTCCTCCCTTTCCTCCTCCTCCCTCCTCCTCTTCCCCCATTCATCCTTCCCTCCCTCCCTCCGCCTCCGCTTCCTCCTTCTCCTCCTCCTCCTCCTCCTCCTCCTCCCCTCCCCTTTCTCCTCCTCCCTCCCTCCTCTCCTTCCTCCTTCCTTTCTCCTCCTCCCCCTTCCTCCGCCTCCTCCTCCCTCCCCCTTCCTCCTCCTCCTCTTTCTCCTTCTCCTCCTCCCCCTTCCTTCTCCTCCCCTTCATCCTTCTCTTCCTCCTCCCCTTCCTCCATCTCCTCCTCCTCTCTTTCCTCCCCCCCACCTGCAACATCTAATAAGTATGCAAAATATCCTTCTTGACGCATTTTCAAAGTATTGGTTTCCAGACAGAATAGAATATGACTTCCGTTTGGAAAAATTGCTTTTTATTTGTTATTGGTTTTGTTATAATTATCATTATCACTATCACCATTAATAGCATTATTATTATCACTATCACTGTCACTATAATTGTCAGTATCATTATCATTACCATTATTATTATGTTCTCACTATCATCATCATTATCATTCTTATTTTTGTTAATAACATCCTCATTACTATTATTATTTTATCTATTCGTCTACTGATCTGTTTGTTGACTATACTTAGGTATTTTTTCTCTTTTTCTTTTACCTTGAATTGATTGATTCAGTCATGTCAAAAAATGGCAGTCGTGTCATCCTCGGCGTCGCCATGTGGGACGCGTGGAATTCTGCATGTTGATGAGGAGGGTTTTATGCAGGGAATTTTATGAGGCCTGGCTGTTGTGCGAACTGCCATTATGTCGTTGAGTTTTATGTGGGGAATGCCGCGTGGGTGTGGGTGTTCTCTTTATCATGTTGTGTATATTGCTTTGTGAATTTTGTGCTGTGTGTGAGATGGTATCATGTGGTGGACGTTTGTGTTGTATATATCATGCTGTATTTTATGGTTGTTTGTTGTTTGCAAGGGGTTGAATGTGGTTGTGTTGGTAGATATGGTTTTGTGTTATGATACGATTATATGTGGTCTTATGCTGAGATATATATATGAGGTATTTTCATATGAGGTTTTATATCATAAGGTATATTTATAGGTAGTTAGAAATAGGTTTTAGGATTATATTTGGTTTAAAAGCATGTTGCTCAGAGGTGTGTGTTTCAGTTACTGCATGTTGAGTGATACGTGGAATGCCATCTATGAAGAGGAATGAAGAAATGTGAAAACAAAGATAATGAAAAGAAAAATAATGTAAAAAAGAAAGAGAGAAAACAAAGGGGAGACAGTAGAAATAGGAAAAGACGAATAACAAAAAAAAACAAACAAAAAAAAAATAGCACACTCTATATGCAAACCATATGCATTGGTATATGTTACAACTTGTGAATAAAGTTATAAAGCTATCAAAGACTATATAAAATAAAACAACTTTTGAAGTTAATGGAAGATTAACCCTGGAAACTGCAAAGAGGGATAAAGTATGGACGAAAAAAAATATTGGTGTGAGTGTGTACACATGTGTACCGTTGTGTGTGTGTGTATGTGTGTGTGTGTGTGTGTGTGTGTGTGTGTGTGTGTGTGTGTGTGTGTGTGTGTGTGTGTGTGTGTGTGTGTGTGTGTGTGTGTGTGTGTGAAAGAGAGAGAGAGAAAGAGAGAGAGAGAGAGAGAGAGAGAGAGAGGGAGAGAGAGAGAGAGACAGAGAGATAGTGAGCGAGAGAAACAGGAAGAAAAAAAGCATATAGATAGTGAGCGAGAGAAAAAAAAACTTAGATAGTGAGAGAAAGAAATAGAGAGAGAGAAAGAGAAAGGAGCGAGAGAGGGAAAGAGAAAGAGAGAGATCAAGAGGGATAGTGAGAGCGAGAGGGAAAGAGAGCGAGAGTGGATAAAAGAGTTTGTGCGTGCGTGTGTGAAGGTCAAATATCACAAAGGGAACAGTTTGCCAAAATAGATAAATGACTAAATTAGAAACCAAATACTTATTTTTTCTTTCAAGTTTAATCTGCTTTCAAACACTTTCAGAATATATTACATAACTTTTTTCTCTCGCTCACCAGAAGAGGCTTTTAGAATTTGTTTGGAAAATTATGTAAATAGATGCATGGAAAATAAAAGTAGATTTAAAAAACGATCAAAGGATTTTTTGGAGATGATAACAAAATCGCTGAATATTGTTTTTATTAATAAACATGACTCCTTTTTTGTTTTGTCATTTTATCATTTTTTCTTTATTTTTGTAGTGTTTGTGTTATTGTAGATGTAATTATCTTCTTTTTCTTTTTTTTCTTTTTATATT
>NC_091589.1:20294684-20307184 GCF_042767895.1 Penaeus vannamei
GTTGCAATCTAATTATTCACTCTGCAACTGTCACGTCCCTGCCACGTCCCTAACTATTATCCAAACACCTTTTAGTTAGACTCTGAGTGACAACAAGCCACGGAAACCCTTTAAGAAATGGCAACAAACAATTTGATATTTTACGATTTTCACAAGCACTAAATACAGCATACGATGGTTTCAGGATGATTAATTGCCAAATATGGAAGCTACAATCATGGGTCTCCAATGAATTCGCATAATTGGCAAAATAAGAGAAATAAATAAGGTTTATCGTAAGGATAGTATTTGCCAATCAAATATATATTGTTTTTAGTGAGTAAACATCCTAATATCTCATGATAACTAATGCTTATTTGCATTCATTGATCACTTGAAGGCCAATATAGAATACCTGCATATATTTAGATAAAAATTTTAATATAACCATCCTTCTAATTAAGTAAAATATTAATTTACCACTGATATAATGTGGATACATGCAAACGAATATGGAATTTTCTATAAATAAAAAAAAATCGTTAAATTAAAGTTATATTTGTTCTTCTCACTACAATTATCAATTCATTCATTTATCTCACGTTCAAGAATAATTTATTAACCATAATCTCCCATTAAAACCACAAATAGAAACTAGTCAGTTATTAATAGCCTGGTAAATGATTGATAATATAATGGATAATTAATGATGAAATGTATATGATAAACAAACTGACGGTAATTAAAGCACTTACGCAATCTATTTACTATAGATATCAAATATTTCCCCTTTGGCTAGCTTATACTTTAATACTTAATGATAATACTTTAATAATGATAATAATAATAATAATACTTTGATAATAATAATAATACTTTAATAATGTGTGTGTGTGCGTGTGTGTATGTGTGTGTATATGTGTGTGTGTGTGTGTGTGTGTGTGTGTGTGTGTGTGTGTGTGTGTGTGTGTGTGTGTGTGTGTGTGTGTGTGTGTGTGTGTGTGTGTGTGTGTGTGCGTGTGAGTGCGTGTGTGTGTGTGTGTGTGTGTGTGTGTGTGTGTGTGTGTGTGTGTGTGTGTGTGTGTGTGTGTGTGTGTGTGTGTGTGTGTGTGTAGGTGTGCGTGCGTGCGTGTGTGTGTGTGTGTGTATGTGCGTGTGTGCATGTATGTGTGTGTGAGTGCGTGTGTATGTGTGTATGTATGTGTGTGTGTGTGTGTGCATGTGTGTGTGTGTGCGTTTCTAAAATGCAAGCGTTCAAGAGCAAAGGCTTATCCCGCAATTAGGGTTTCACTGAACCAGCTAATCGCATCGAAACCATTAGAAAACATAAGTGAAAGTGGCTTTTCCACTTTCATCCGTTTAATTTATTTTCTATTTTCCCTTCTACGTTTTCTGTTGTCGGAAGAAATATATTTAAAAAGAAATACATAAAGAACGTTTGAAAGAACACACACAAAAAATATATGTTGTGGATATCAATTTATTACCGATATCAGTCAACCTTAAAATCTATTCATATCTTTTAGTCACCCTCCTTCAAGAGCAGATTGAGCGTTAACCTCAAATTCGGCAACGATATGATGGATGGCCAGTTTTAAACGAGGCTAGAAACGTTTTTTCCCAGTCATATTGAATGATTTTTTTTTCTTATCGTACGTAGATTAAGCACTCGATCCTCCAGACTAACAGTGTTGCCACATCTCACAGGCCGGCAACGCGACCTTCAACAAGGGCGCCATCATGAACGCCGGCTTCATGGAGGCGTGGCAGCGCGGCGACGCCAACTGCTTCGTTTTCCACGACGTCGACCTCCTGCCCGAGGACGACCGGAACATGTACTCGTGCCCGCCGCAGCCACGCCATCTGTCGGTCGGCGTTGACACCCTGGGATACAAGTGAGGACGGGGGTGGAGGGGGAGGGGGGTGAGCGCTCTCTCCCCTCTCTCTCCCTCTCTCTCTCTCTCTCTTTCTCTTTCTCTTTCTCTTTCTCTTTCTCTTTCTCTTTCTCTTTCTCTTTTCTCTTTCTCTTTCTCTCTCTCTCTCTCTCTCTCTCTCTCTCTCTCTCTCTCTCTCTCTCTCTGTCTCCCACTATCTCTCTCTCTCTCTCTCTCTCTCTCTCTCTCTCTCTCTCTCTCTCTCTCTCTCTCTCTCTCTCTCTCTCTCTCTTTCTCTCTCTCTGTCTGTCTCCGTCTGTCTCTCACCGTCTGTCTGTCTGCCTCTCTCTCTCTCTCTCTCTCTCTCTCTCTCTCTCTCTCTCTCTCTCTCTCTCTCTCTCTCTCTCTCTCTCTCTCTCTCTCTCTCTCTCTCTCTCTCTCCCTTTCTCTCTCTCTCTCATTCTCTCTCTCTATCTCTATCTCTATCTATCTATCTGCCTTTTTCTTTTTCTCTCTCTCCCTCTCTTTGTGTGTATGTGTGTTTTCTTACGTGTCTACATTTGTTATTGCACGTGTGAAATATTTTTGTATACATATCTTTCTTAAAATCTCTCAACAAATTAATAAAAAAATAGCCAAATAGTACTAATTGGCATCCACACTAACCAGCCTCTTTTAATTACCACTATCACATTACTCTTTACAAACGATGATTATAATCATGATAATTCATTATAGTCTTATTACTATTAGCTATTATCAGACCGAAATATCATAATATTTACTATTACTCATCACCATTACTATTTTATGTTAACTAATAATAATCCCTATTATCTATTACTTATCTACGCGACCCTTATTCCTAATCACTGTCCCTTCTATTACCTAATCCCCAATCTACCGCTTTCTGTCTGTCTATTTCAATCTAACGCTGTCTCTCTATTCATATCTAATACCCTTTATCTCTGTATTCCAGTCTACCGCCGTCTCTCTCTCTATTTCAATCTACCGCCTTCTACCTCTCTATTCTGGTCTACCGCCCTGTCTCTCTATTTCAATCTACCGCATTCTACCTCTCTATTCCAATCCATCGTCCTGTCTCTCTATTCCAGTCTCCCGCCCTTTGTCTCTCTCTTCCGATCTCACGCCTTCTCTCCCTCTTCCACTTTACCGCCCTCTGTCTCTCTATTCCAGTCTACCTCCTTCTACCTCTCTATTCCAGTCTCCCGCCCTCTGTCTCTCTCTTCCGATCTCACGCCTTCTCTCCCTCCTCCAGTTTACCGCCCTCTGTCTCTCTATTCCAGTCTACCTCCTTCTACCTCTCTATTCCAGTCTCCCGCCCTTTGTCTCTCTCTTCCGATCTCACGCCTTCTCTCCCTCCTCCAGTTTACCGCCCTCCGTGTCTCTATTCCAGTCTACCGCCCTGCCTCTCTATTCCAGTCTCCCGCCCTCTGTCCCTCTATTCCGATCTCACGCCTTCTCTCCCTCCTCCAGGTTGCCTTATTTCCTGCTCGTGGGCGGCGTCCTGAGCGTCCGAGGCGACCACTTCCTCCGCCTCAACGGCTACTCGAACATGTACTGGGGTTGGGGCGGCGAGGACGACGACATGGGGTACAGGTGCGTCTTTAAGGGGTAGTTCTTTGCAAAGTTTTGGATGCGTCTTGAGGGGGTAGTTCTTTGCAAAGTTTTGGATGCGTCTTGAGGGGGTAGTTCTTTGCAAAGTTTTGGATGCGTCTTGAGGGGGTAGTTCTTTGCAAAGTCTTGGATGCGTCTAGAGGGGGTAGTTCTTTGCAAAGTTTTGGATTTGTTTGGTGTTGTGGCTGGGGGTTGGGGGGGGTTGTTTTGTTTCTTTGTTTGTGTTTTTAAGTTGTTTTCTGCTTGTTTAGATTTGATTGGTTTGTTTGTTTTGTTTGTTCTTTGTGTGTGTGTTCGTTTGTGTCGATTTTTTAATTTTTTTGTGTGTGGTGTTTGTGTTTGTTATTATGTGCGTGTGATTTGTCGGATTATTTCCCATAATTTGCTTAATTTTTGTTAATTAAATCTACATAGGCCTATTTTTTACACAGTTTCACTCTAGTTAACGCCCGATGCCTCATCAATTCTAAAAAAAAAAAAAAAGATAAACAAATAGACAAAATAAAATAAATAAGTAAAGAATTAGCGGCCTCGGGTCCTGGCGCCCTCCGCAGCCCAGACCGCTTCCCGATGGGCTTCTCCGTCGGGCCTTCCCCTGGGGCCTCGGCGGCGCGTCCGGGGGGGGGGGGGTCGGAGGCGCCGCTGGACACGGATCCAAAGCCGGTTTATTTGGGATAAGAAAGCAAAGCATATATACATGCATACATTCACACTTGCACACACACACACATTTATATATATACATACATATATATGTGTGTGTGTGTGTGTATTTATATAATGTATATATATATATATGTATGTATATATATATACATACATACATATATGTATATATATATATATTTACATATACATATATATATACTTTTACACATATATATATATACATATACATATATATGTGTAAATGTATATATTTATATATATATATATATTTATTTATTTATTTATATATCATGAGAGAGAGATAGAGATAGAGATAGAGAGAGAGAGAGAGAGAGAGAGAGAGAGAGAGAGAGAGAGAGAGAGAGAGAGAGAGAAAGAGAGGGAAAGAGAGAGAGTGAGAGAAAGAGAGAGAGGGAGAGAGAGCAAGAGAGAGAGAAAGAGAGAGAGAGAGAGAGAGAGAGAGAGAGAGAGAGAGAGAGAGAGAGAGAAAGAAAGAAAGAAAGAGAGAGAGAGAGAAAGAAAGAAAGAAAGAGAGAGAGAGAGAGAGAGAGAGAGAGAGAGAGAGAGAGAGAGAGAGAGAGAGAGAGAGAGAGAGAAAGAAAGAAAGAGAGAGAGAAAGAAAGAAAGAAAGAAAGAGAGGGGAGGAGAGGAGAGGAGAAAGAGAGGGGTTACCCAGTCCCCTGGATAAGCCCTTTCCCCAGTGGCGCCGGCCCTCCCTGGCTGCTCCACCCACGTGCTCATATCCCTTAATGACTAATTCGGAGCTAACTACTTCCGGTTCTTAACGAGGGGCGGCAGTGACACCGTGAAATGCGAGTCGCGGTGTCCCAAGACTTACAGGCTAGTTGAGGTATTGCTTTGCTATTTGTCCAGGCTGCTTGTATGAATGTTCTCGCTGAGATTGGTAATATTGATAATAATAATTGATAATTAATTATATTAATCTATTCCTGTTATGTTGTTATTCTTTATCATTAATTCTTGTGCTGTTCTTGTCTTTTTGGTGTAATTGTTGCGATAATCTCTATCATCATTATTACCATTATTACCATTTTTTGACTGAAGTAATCGTTGTTGCTATACTCACAATTGCCATGAACAGTTATTGCTGCTATTATCCTTATCATTATCGCTATTATTATTATTTCATCATTGCTATCGTGATTATCATTATTATCACGGTTATCATAATATATTGTAATTTTCATGAAGGTCACTAAAACTATGATCATTATTCTTATCATAACTGTTATCATTATCACCACCTTTTTTAATTATCAGTTTATGTTCATTATCACCTTTAATTAGCCTCATATCCCTTTCTTCCAGGATTAAACATCATTATTTCATCTTTGCTATCATGATTATCATTATTATCACGGTTATCATAATTATTGTAATTTTTATTAAGGCCATTAAAACTATGATCATTATCCTTATCATAACTATTATCATTATCACCACCTTTTTCAATCATCAGTTTATGTTCATTACCACCTTTAATTAGCCTCATATCCCTTTCTTCCAGGATCAAGCAGTCTGGGCTGAGCATCACGCGGCCGCCCACCACGCTCGCCCGATACACCATGATCCGCCACCTCAAGCGACGCCCTCTCACGTGGAAGGTGAGGCGTGGGCGTGCAGAGGAGAGTATGGATGGGTCTTGGGGCGTGCGCGGGATGCTGAGTTGATTGGTGTAAATGTCGAAGAAAATGTGAATGTGAATGATTGGTTTGTTGTGGGGAAAGATGTTTGTTTTGCATTTCTTCGTTATGTTGCTCTTGGTGAATATGTAATTAATGAAATATGAATTAAACATCTTGTCTTGTGATGTGACAAGTTCTCATTCGCATCTCTCTTCGGTGTTTTAAGAGAAGACAATTTTTTCAACGGAATGGAATAGTATAGTGCAATTGCAGGTTGAAAAATGACAACAAAGTTCACACACTACAAACTCTCGCGTGTTTTAAAATCCCACTTTCGTTCTAAGACAGTGTTTGAGCAGCAAAGTTCCGTTGAATTCCTCTCGAGTTGGGTCTGTGGCGACCTTCAAAGAACAAGGAAATGAGACATTTACATATTCATGCGACCCTCTCTATATGAAAATCAAATTCTCGTTTTTCTTCCTGCCCGCCATAAGCTCCTTCCTTGTCGCTTCCAGGTCCGCGGGAAACTCGTGAGGACCTCGGGAAGACGCTACAGGCTGGACGGCCTCAACACCCTCAAGTACAGCCTCCTCGCCATCCACCGCCACCCGCTCTTCACGCACCTCCTCCTCGACGTCGGAACACCGCCTGAGAACCTCGTGCGCCTCGACGCCCACTGAGCGGATCCTCCTCGAGTTCGTTCCTGAAGGAGAACCTCGTGCGCCTCGACGCCCACTGAGCGGCTCCTTCTCGAATCCGATCCTGAAGGAGAAGCTCACGCGCTTTGGGGACCACTGAAGAACTGTTCTCTCTCCTCTCCTGTTCTCTAAGGCAAGAACCCGGTGATACATGCTTAGGAAGAGAAACGTGAAAATGGACATCATAAACCTACCTTTCGTTTCGTAGTGGAAGTAAGGATGAGAATAGTGAATTTAAAAGTTGCAAGCCAAATAAACAAATCATTAGATTCGTGTCTTCCGCTATGGAGATCGAGAACAATAGCAACAACAAAAAAAGAAAAAGAAAAGCACAGAAAATACCAAAGACCTAAGAGGAGCATGTATAATGCCTCCAGTAAAAGAAAAACACAAACTGGCAACTCACCCCGACCGCTGGATCTCTCCGATTCGCTGAATTCATTTAATTCTAGTCAGCTAATACCTCATACTTGAGATTATGTTTATTATTATCTTTATTGTTATCATCATTGTTATTATTATCATCATTACTATTAATCTATAATATCTATATTGCTTTATACTTTATTATCCTTTCCTTCAAAAGAAACAGTGAATCGGAATAATGCCGAGGGACTGAGTTGCCAGTTTCTCCTTTTCCCGAGGCTGGACGGAGCAGAGCTGGCCAAGACGAAGTCACGAGGAGACGTTTCGAAGTCGTTCCTCCGTCTCTTCTTCTCTTATGTTGTGGTTTTCCGACAGAAAGTTTTTTCGTCCTGGTGATGACAGTGTGATAACTTATCTCTCGTCCTCTTGCATAATAATGATTCTTTCTTTCCAAAAATAAAGATGAGAAAAAATGACGACGAAAAATAATGATGTGATAAATTAGGATGGTAGTTTAGTGATATGGGAAAATGAAGTTAAAAAAAAAAAACATTAAGATATTTAAAAAAAAAGATAGGTAAATGAATAAACTTGAAATCACATTTGTCATATACAATTCGTTAATTTTCATGTATTCATGTATTTATGCATCTCTTAGCTAGAAAATAATAAACTAAATAACAAGATTAGTAGTAAAAAGATTCACGAGAAGGTACCCCCGTGCCCTTCCCCCTTAAATAAAAATAATATTAACAATAATAAACACGAAAATGTATCAATAAAACCAATTAATCAATAAAAAAACGCACTAAAAAATTCCTGTGATGGATGTAAACAAAACGAAAATTCCTGATATCTTGAAGTCTGAAGTTTTGTCATTTACCTGTCGATTTCAGTGTATAAACCGATAGATAAGTGAAGGCAAGTACAAACGAAGAGGCATGGTAAGAACACACGTAATCCATACTATCAAAAACTGGCGTAATAACTCGACGACGTAAGCTAAGGTGGTGAACATATTTTTTATTGTTACTTAGATTTAGCTTTTTAATATCAACAATACGATTGCCAAAATAACTTGTAAGGATAACTAGTTTTACCGTATGTAAGATGCATCAGTGGAATTTAGAATTCCGGTAAAAGGATTGGGGAAAAAAAAGTTTGTACGTATTATATAAGACAGGAAAATATTGTCTCGAGCAGGGACGAAATCTAAAATACCGGGATGACATAAGGGTCAATTTCCTATTGTCAAAACGCACGAGGGAATCTGGGTTTTTGAATTAGATTTAGAACCGTGTCTTCTAAATCCTAAACCTTTACCATGTAACGTTTGATATGGACTTTATTCTCGTTTTTACTGACCAGTTGTTTAGGCAGTTTTTGCTCAGCAACGGTTGCCAAGCAGTGCATTTCCTGGGAGCGATTTGGATGGTATTTTCTGATATTTCCTTTGTGACATGACCGTTGTTTGTAATGTTTAAAAATAAAGAATGAAAGCAAATGTACTGTTGTTGTTCTTTTCTCCAAAAAAATAGTACATCAGGTTTATTGTGTGGAATAGAATAAAACTGGCTAGAAAATTAAGAAAAAAAATCAAATGTAATATGCCTTACACAGACACTTTGATTCCTTTATTAGAAGAAAAATGATGGAGTGGGGCTGCGCTCCTTGAAGAAGCAGCCCCACTGTTTGTTTTTTATTGTTGTTTTTGTTGTTGCTGCTGTTGTTTTTGTTGTTGTGGTTTTTGTTGTGTTTTTGTTGTTGTCTTTGTTGTTGTTATAGGGCTGTTGTTGTTCCACGGTGTTGTCTGTCTTGTTTTCTTTGTTTTGGTCCGTTTTCTTGTCGATTCTCGCTGCTCCTTGGCTCCCCGCAGGAAGGAAAAACGGGGAGCCTAGGGACGTCCTTCGATAATTGGAGGAGCAGCCTCACTCCAACGTCATTACTCTTTAATGATCAAAGGGAACGGCGCATTCGATTTCAACCCGGAGTAGATGACGACCCTGGCGGTGACCGTTCACATACGGAGGCTTTCTTGAGTGTGTGTGTGTGTTAACGTGTGTGTTTGCGCTTGTGTGTGTGTATGTGTGTGTGTGTGTGTGTGTGTGTGTTTGCGTGTGTGTGTGTGTTTGCGTGTGTGTGTGTGTGTGTGTTTACGTGTGTGTGTGTATGTATGCGTGTGTGTGTATTTGTGCGTGTATGTCATGTCAAACAAACTCTACGAAAGCCGCAGCCAAACTTAGCTAACCTGAACATCAGAACGACAGAATTTAGCCTTAACATCACAAACGGATATTCACTTCTCAGCGACGCAGATCTCAACATCGACCAAATCAACAAACAGTTCAATGACATAATAAAGGAAGCTGCACTCGAAGTAGGCGGCAAGAACGACAAGCAAAGCTCCAGCAAGCTCTTGGTAGAAACTAAACAGCTTTTGCAAAAACGTAGAATCGTGAAAGTATCGTCGAACAGGGACAAGATTGAATTAATTGAACTAAGAAAGACCATAAACAAAAGAAGAAGGAAGATGTACGGAAATACTCAAATAATAAACGAAACAGTGATTTCAGGAACCAGTATGAAAATAGCTAAAAGGATACTCGAGATACGGAGAAATCAAATGTATACAATAAAAAAAAGAAAAAAAAACAGACGGAGAAGTGACATAGAACAAGAATGAAATCATACGAGGAATAGGACACTTTTACAGGGATCTAAATATTTTAAATGACCAGCCACGGATAGAAGCAAATGGGGTAATTAGAGAAGTACCTAACATTACAAGAGAATAAATAAAAAGAGCGCTTAAAGGTATGATGAGAGGGAAAACACCAGGTGAAATCGGAATTAGGATAAACCTTGAAATAGATGCAGGATAAATTGCAGCAGTGAAACTAGCCAATCTTTTTAACAAATGCCTTCTCAACGGAAAAAAAACAATTATTTTGATATGTAAAAGGGGGATAGAAAAGATCTAAAAAAAAATAAAAACTACCGACCCATAAGCCTCCTTTCAGTTACTTACAAACTGTTCACGAAAGTCATCACAGCTCGCATCTCTGACAGTCTGGATTCTAACCAGCCATGAACAAGCAGGCTTCCGCAGTGGATTCTCGACAACAGACCACATTCACACGCTCACCTAAATAAGAGAAAAAAAAAAACAAATAGAGTAAACCCCTGTGTATACCATTCATAGATTATGACAAAGCATTTGACTCTGTACAAGTACCAACAGTATTAGAAACTATTCGAAGACAAGGAGTAGAGGAGGCATATTGTAAAATATTGGAAGATATATACCAATTTGGGACAGCAACCATCAAGCTCTACAAAGAAACTGATAAAATAACAATTAAAACAGGTGTCAGACACCATCTCAGCAAAGCTGTTTACAGCCTGCCTCGAGGAAATATTCAAGAAAATAGATTGGAACGGAAAGGGTATCAGAACAGAAGACGAATACCTGAACAATATAAAATTTGCAGACGAATTTGTTCTCTTCTGCGAGTCAACAAATGGAATGCAGCAATTAATAAACGATCTGAATAGAGAAAGTCTGAAAGTCGGACTTGGGATGAACAAGAAAAAGACTAAGGTCATGTTCAACAGTAAACTTCGATTCGAACAGATACATGTACAAGGCGAAGCGCTAGAGGTAGTGGACAAGTGTGTATATCTAGGGCACCTTGTACAGACAACACATCTAATGAAGAGGAAATAAAGCGACGCATCAGTCTAGGCTGGAGCGCCTTCGACAGACACAGCAGCATACCAAGAAGCTCCCATTATGTTTAAAAATTAGTTTTTAACCATACGTCCTCCCAGGTATGACCTGTGGATCACAAACATGGACTACAACTACAAATTACTGGAGAGGAAACTAATAAGTGCCCAGAGAGGGATGGAAAGGGATGCTGAGCCTAAGAGATTGGGTGAGGGCGACGTGGATCAGGGAACAGACAAATGTGGAAGATATACTTGGAAGCATCAAAGAGAAGAAATGGCAATGGGAAGGTCATATATGTCGGCGACAAGAACAAAGAAAGTAACAGACTGGAATATAAATAACACAGAGGCCAAGGGCCAGACCAGTGACAAGATGGCGTGACGAAATAACGAAATTTGGAGGCCAAGACTGCAAACAAAAAACGCAACACTGAAAAAAGTGAAAAAGATTGGGAGAGGCCAACGTCCTGCAGTGGACTGATTCAGGCTGATGATGATGATGTTGATATGTATCTGTATATGTGTGTGTGTGTGTGTGTGTGTGTGTGTGTGTGTGTAAATATATATATATATATATATATATATATATATATATATATATATATATATATATATATATATATATATATATATACATTTATGTATTATATATAAATGAAAAAAAAAAACACTACCGTGTTGATACTATGGTAGAAAAACCCACAATGCACAAACTAGATTTATTGAAGAAAGTGAGACAGTTTCGGAATCGTCCTCGATTCCATCTTCGGATCTGAGGAGGAAAGGTTTAGTTCAGTTCAGTTAGATTTGCGAAGTCATGCTTCGCCCGGGCCTTTTCTCTGGAGTGGCCCGGCCTGTGTCAACTATTTCTAGTTAACTCATGTGTTTTCTTTGAACTGTATGCTCATCGTGGTGGCTGAATTGCGAGCAAGCGATCCAGCTGCCACGGGGTAAGCATGTGACAGACCCGTTTTACCAGCCCGGCGGCTGTGGTGGGTGGTCCCTGTCTTAGAAATTGTGTGTTCACAATTCTGCAAGTAATGTAACAGGGTGGCGTTAGAAGCGAGGAGGCTGTCGGCAGGAGAAAACCCGTTGTTCAATTTCGGCAGCAGCTTAATCAGGGAAGATTCCACCAGTCTGGACATCAGCGGAAGGGAAGAGAATGCGCGCTGCTTTCCAGTCCATCTGATGGCCAGTGTCCCACTGATGGCAGAAGAGGGCGTTGGTGCTATGTCCCTTGGATACAGCGTACTTATGCTGAGACAGACGCTTAGTAAGACTGGCGCCTGTTTCACCAAAATACTGCTTATCAGAGGAGGCACACGGAACAGCATAGGTGCCCACCTTAGAGGCAGAGGGAGGGTAGTGTGAACCATGTGGCGACAGAGAGTATTCACTTGGCGAAAGGAGAGTCAGCAGTTGAAAGACTGCAGGGGCCGACGGAGAGAAAAGATCTCCTCAGTGTAAGGCACGCTAAGGACAGGTAGGTGATGGGTCTCATTAGGAGGGGAGTCATTGTAGAAGGTACGCCGCGCCCTGGATAACGCGACTTCGACAACATGACGAGGGTAGCCCAGTTTGGAGAACGAACGACGAAGGAAATCGATCTCTCCATCCAGGTACTGGGGGTTACAGATGCGGAGGGTACGAAGAAACAGCGAGGTGGTTACCCCTTTCTTCACTTCATAGGTTTCCTGTATATAGAAAAGGAGAAATGATCACCAGAGCGATGGACAAGAGTGTCCAAGAAAGGGAGCTTGTCGTCAACCTCCCATTCCACCTTGAAACAGATGGAAGGTGAGAGTTCAACTACGACAGGAAACAGGGCAGGGTCATGAGGCCAGAGAGCAAAGACGCCGTCGACATATCTCAGCCACATGGAAGGGCGAGGGGAGATG
>NC_091589.1:20322184-20339684 GCF_042767895.1 Penaeus vannamei
TTTTTTTTGGGGGGGGGGGTAACGATATGTTACGTGGAAATGTTTATTCTGTTTGGTTATTCTTTTCTTTTTTTGAGGTATATATATATATATTTTCGGTTCTTTTTATCTGGTCTTTATTTTAGAACTACGACTATTTTTTTTCATTTTTCTTTTCTTTCTCTCTTTTCTTTTTACTTTTTTCTCTTTTACTTACCTGTTCCTTGCCTCAGATTTTTGTTTTCTATTTCTATGCCATTTTACGCCATTGTGTCAGACGTATCAGTTTTATTTTCGCTTTCATTCACATACCAGCATTAAGTGAACATCATTCCCAAAATGAGGAAACGTGAAAACATCACAGAACTTTACAGTTAGTGTTTTTTTTTTTTTTTTTATTCACTCATTAATATGATTAGTTTGCAAATGAGTGCATATTGCTCATCCAAAAAGAGGAATCAGCATGTAATTTTGCAACTAGAACCTTTTTTGTGAATACTCATCATTAAAACAAATAAAAACTAAATTGTTCTCCCAAAAAGAGGAATAAAGAAGACAACACAAAACCGTGTATCTAAAAGCCCATTGTTTCCGCACGATCGCTGGCTTCGTGTTGCTATGGTCTCTTTCTGCTGTATGCTTCTATCACAATGGTGTTGGTATGGCGACTAATAACAGTCAATTGCGGCAGTTCTGGACGGCTAAATTGCTTCCTGTATTGCTTGAAGTGCGTGTATTTGGATAAAGATGTGTAGTATAGCTTTTTTGGGGGGTATTCCACCCGACATTCCACCCTAACTGGTCTTTTGGGCGTCTCGAAACAGCGAAATTACTGTCGTTTGATGTATGCGAACTAGTGAGTTTAAATAAGCCAGTCTACCCTGAAATATGTATCTTCGTTATTACTTATTCGTTGTTGCAATTCTGTTATTTCTTGAAGACTGCATTGAGCTATTTTTTATCACATCAGAGTCTTTCAAATATGCTATCTAAACAATCAACATTTTTGGTGTAAAACGAAGTACTGTCTTAGCGCAGAGCCTGTTGTCCTGATATTTCCCGAGAGAAAAAAGAAGAGAAAAAAGTATTTATTCCATTTAACAGCACAACCAACAAGGTTTGTTTTCTATTATGATATCATGTCACTTTGTCGGGAAATTTGATATAAAACGAGATTTACTCTATCCCTTTATCTGTAGATCAAACTACTACTACTATGGGCGTGCCACACGTTGCGCGCCCATAGAAACCGACAGTACACAGAGATGTGTGGCTTCTAACATCTGTGTATGGTACAGGTGTGACCCCGCAATTGTGTCTCAGCATACCGATGTTGTGCGAAGTCCATGAGGTCCATATTTACCTTAAACTTACGTGAATAACAGATATCATGAGGTCCACATTTACCTTAAAATGTGGAATTACGTGAATAACAGATCTCAAAAATGTATCTATGGTTGGCTCCATTCACTAACATTATCCATACTTACGTAAATGATTATCCTGTATCCACTTACCGGCACTATTAACAAGGAGAGAAGCGTACATTGCGAAGGCAAAACTAGGAATAGGGTCAATGAAAACACAGCAAAACTATACATCTAGTTTAATGTTTCATCTAGCACACTGTCCACTTTTAAGGCTACACACACGGACAGACGGTAGGTAAAGTTACTTGTGGCGAGACTAGCTCCATTTATAAAGTGGATATTAATATTCATTTTTGTGGTTTAAATATAATACGGGACTTAATAGATTAATAGATTACAGAGGATAATTTTCATTATTATTATTATTAATTATTAATCATGATTATCGTTATTACCTTTGAAGAATTTACATGTGTTTTTTTCATCGTTTTATGACAGATTTAATCCACTTAAAATGAGCCAAACTCTAGGTTGAATTAGACAGACAGACTCCTATTATTTTCATACATACTGATTCGTAACAGAAACAACATGGCGTGGATTCTAAGTAGGTTTTAAATTTGTGATTTACAGAAAATGAGAAAATGAAAAAAAATAACATAGGAAATCAGAGAACAAAGGTCAGTTTTTTTTTATCATACATAAAATAGAAATAATTATCATTTCATTTTTTTCTTTCTTTTTTTGTAATCTGCTTTTGTTTATTTGTCTCTCCTCAATCTCGTTTAACAGTTTATACAAAACAACAGCTTTATTTTTTTCACTTTTTTACAAATATTACATGCGTTAGTAAGATTGAGGAAGTTTGGCAGATTAATTCTATATAAACATGTATGCATAAATACATACATGCATTATATATATATATATATATATATATATATATATATATATATATATATATATATATATATATATATATATATATATATATAAGGGGAATCAACTTCCAGAATAGGCCTAGTCCTCGTGAGCTATAAAAAGCGAGAGAGGTGGATACAGAGAGAGAAACTGAGTGAGAGAAAGAGAGAGGGGGGAGAGAGACAGGAGAGAGGGAGGGAAGGAGGGACGGAGGGAGGGAGGAAGAGAGAGAGAGAGAGAAAAGGAGAGAGAGAGAGAGAGAGAGAGAGAGAGAGAGAGAGAGAGAGAGAGAGAGAGAGAGAGAGAGCGAGAGAGAGAGAGAGAGAGAGAGAGAGAGAGAGAGAGAGAGAGAGAGAGAGAGAGAGAGAGAGAGAGAGAGAGAGAGAGGGGGGGGGAGAGAGAGAGAGAGAGAGAGAGAGAGAGAGAGAGAGAGAGAGAGAGAGAGAGAGAGAGAGAGAGAGAGAGAGAGAGAGAGAGAGAGAGAGAGAGAGAGAGAGCACAGAGCCAGGGCAGATAAAAATATATAAATTTTCAGAAAAAAAATAAAACGAGAGAACAATTTAAGAAGAAAAGAGGGGAAAAAGACCATTTTTTTCGGAAAGAGACGAACTCAAACTCCTTCCTCCCTCAGTCAGAGGAGAAGAAAGAAAGAAAAAGGAAAAAAAGGAAGAACAAGCCACCTACCCCACGCATGTCCGCTCCCCCCCCCCCCCACCCCTCCCCCCCTAGCCGCGCCGACGCCCCAGGCTGCCCTCCAAGCGTGGTCCTCGGGTCAAAGGTCAAGTCAGGTCGAAGTCCTTTTGTATCACAATCCTTTCCAACATCTATCACGAACAAGGCATGATGGCGACCCCGTTCCCTCCCGAGGCCATCGACATCCTCGGAGAAAAGTCTATCCATCCTTCAGAAGGGAAAGTCGAGAGGGAGAGGCTGGAGTGGTGGAGGGAAGGAGGGAGTGGCGACCCTTCCCTGAGCCGTCACAGGTCACCCTTCACCGTTCAGGGTCACCATCAGTTCGGCCAGTCTCGCCGCTCCCTCTCTCCCGCCATCACGCGAAGCCTGTTCCTTCGGTCACTCGCTGTTCACCGTCGAGAGAATCTTTTCCGCAAGCAAGTTGTTTGGGCTTTTCAGAATCTCGTCCCAGAACGTGAACAGCTGCATCTCACTACAGTCACCATCATCATCTTTATCCTGCTACAGGGTAGCAGTTGAGGGGCGCGAGCTAGGCCCGCCCCCCTCTTCCTACTCCTGGGGAGCTCCTTACACTGACGCCACTCATCTCAGTGAAGTGTTTTCTTCCGTATAAAATATAATCTTTTTTCGTCAATTTATTTTAATTTTTTTCTACTAAAATTAGATTTGTTTATTTATACTGACGAATTCGAAGCCTAAGGCTGCTAGTCAAAGTCAGTCGATGTTTATTTTTGTTTTTGTTTTTTTGTGTGTATTTTTTTCATCAAGTTAAAGTACGTGTCAAATCTTTATCAGTATTGTGACATATACGCATTTCAATTGTCTTGAATCAAAATACAGATATATTCCTTAACAATTTAGAATATGATTTCGACAGCTTTGCTTCGTGGTGGTAACTGAAACAGCTACTTTTGTGATATAGAACCAAATTCGACTTCAACCAGCAATCCGACTGTCTCACCGTCCAAATTCCGGGTTTTATATAAAAAACTATTAATATTACATTAAATTTTGCCTTATCTTATCATTTTTCATGACTTCACCAAATGTCATGTTTTAAACAAGTATGACGTGCTTACTAACAGACATACATCGATTTACTCTACTTTAAGCCAGTGACAATAGCCTATTTTGAACATTAGGTGCTATTTCCAAACCAAAAAAAGATTCCCTTTTAACGGCACCGGTTTCAAAGCGATCACTCCTTCCCGCCAAATGAATCCAACCAAAATATTCCTGCCTTTGAATGCTTCCCTTCGAGGGTTTAGTCAGAGGCCGAAGACGCTCTGAAGAGCAGTATGTTCGTACACACTAATTTACATCCCGTCTTCTGGGATCGGAAACCTCCGCCTCACGCGACCTGTACGTCTTCCTGCGTCATGTCGTCAGTCCGTCAGCGAGCGTCAGCGCCTGGAGGCAGGGCCGAGACGTCAGCACGGCCTCGCGATATATTTACATGGTCACACCATTCTTGCTTCAAGCTAGGGCGGCCCGGCCCGGTGGAGGAGGGCCGGCGCGCCGCTGCTTAACGACCGGTTACACCAGACAGTCACCTGGCAGGCCTTTCTGCCGTCCGACGCTTCGTCCAACGCCTTCGGAGTACACTGAGTGGCAGCGCTGGCCAGGGAGAGCGTCTCATCTGTACGACAGTGTACGTGCGGGATGCCACCTGTCGAGGGCGACTGTTCTCGCCCTCCGTGCAGTGACGTCACCTTGACCGCCCATATCCACGCTGCTTAGGATAAATGAGTACTCCTCCATGCAGTGAGCAGACACACGGCAGTCTACACTGACTGCATATACTGACGGTAACATTGAACACACATATGTTGTAGTCACCCTCAACATTGGGCACATAAATATTAAAATAAATCTGGAAAAAAACATGATGCAAGCCTTCGGAACTTAAAAATGTGAGGTAGATCAGATATAGTACTATTGTTTGTACTGAAAAATGACTATTGTATACTTGTTAAAATGTGAGCTGTAGCTTGGCGTCTGTAGCGCGCCGGACTCGAGGCGACCCGATCACAGCGCCGCCGCCCCACGCTCGCCTCCCACAGCCACTGCAAAGCCAGCGTCAGACTCACAGAACAACAATTATATTACAGACTGGCCTTTGACAGCGCAGAGGGAGCGAGTGGTGAGGCGGGGGGAGGGTGACAAGCAAGGTCAAGAAGAGAATTGGTGAGGGAGACTGTGATCGGGTCACCGGGCCATGCCCGTTACAGGTCAAGTATTATGTTAACATACCACGTTTTAGGTCAGAGCACGGGGAGCGCATAGTACATACATCGTTTGGCTAAATATGAGGAACATGTGGAAATTAATGTTATATATAATATATATTATGTGATAACACTAGCTTGAGGACCACACACACCCTGGCTGCGCCACAACGGGCTGGCTGTATCACAATGTATTTGAAGGTTAATAGACTCTCTACGTTGTACTCGCTACTGATGTTAGGAACGGGATGCTTACTGACCGACAGAGGTAGAGTGGGACTCGAGGTAGATCTCAAGGAGGCGGAAGGAGTAGAGGGAACTGGAGGGGAGGTAAAAGAAGAAAGAAGACTGCAAGTTTCTCCGCCATTGTTGAAGAAAATGGGATAGGATGCGAAGTATATAAATAATGTAAGCGGGAGTTGGGGGGTAGTTGGGGTGACGTAATAAAGGTGATGACGTAATAAAGATGACGTAACAAAGGCGGAGAAGAGAGGAAAGCTTAAAAAAAAAATCTGGTCCGAAATTTTTCTTCGAGGTAACAAAACATGGCTGTTAACCTCATTTTTTAAAAATTAATCTTTTCCTCTGTTTTTCTTCTTTAAGAAATGAAACTAGAAAAAAAGTGGAGAAGAAAGAGAATGGGGAATAAAAGATAGGAGACAAAGAAAAACGAAAGAAAAGAAAGAAAAACTTCAGCCGAGAAATTCGTGTGGTCCTCTTGACTAAGGGTCCTTTGCAGTAGTAATTAATGTTATGTAAAAGTCACGTCTAGAACTAAGTTTATACATCAACTTATAATTGAACACACACATATTGCAACAAACTTACACAAAAATAAGAAACATTCACAAAAAAGGTTCACGTTTGTATCTGCAATCCTGAGGTAAGTAATAACAACGGTACGACAGTTATATAACGATATATATATATTCCTATCTATATATATATATACTGAAGGAGCGTATTGGAAATCTAACTAATTGGCGAAGCAACGACGATCATCCAGAGAGAGGAGAACCGGGAGGTGATGCAAATGATGATAATAGTGATAAGGATAAATTGCAATAACTATAGAGGTGATGTTGATAATGATGATAATGATAATAAAAAGATAATTATAGTACTGAAAATAATGATGATAGAAACAATAATGATAATAGTAATAATGACAAGAGTAAAAAAAATCAAAATGATAATAATAATAACAAATTACAAAATAAAACCAACTGCAAAAAAGAAAAAAAAAAACTCATAAGAACCAAAAAAAAAACAAAAAAAAACACTTACTCGATCCTTTAAAAAATAATAATAAGCTTAAATGAATTTGACAAAATAAAGAAATATTCAAATAAATAAATAAAATAAAAGCCAGATCAAAATTATGAAGGGCCGTCGACCTCCCCTCTCCCTCTCCCCTCCCCCCCTCTGGATGCCGCCTCTCGAGAACCTCCGCCTGAAGAAGAGTCGAACCGGCGTCTTCGGCTTGAACCCCCCCCCCCCCCCCCCCCCCCCCCCCGAGACTTTCCTTTTGAGTCGGACTTGACTTTGCTTCGAGACTCTGCAGATGGAGTTCGGTCATTTTGATTCCTAAGGTGGGCGTTTTGATGTATTTCGAAAATTTTGAAATACGTTTTAGTTCTTTTTTATTGCGGATTTTGTATTGATTTATCTATTTATTCCTAGAGTTCTACTTCTATTTCTCTTCTTCCTTTTCTAATTCTTATCTTTCTACTACTACTACTACTTTTGGGGGGAAATTGAATCTTTTAGAATAAATTTGTTTGTTTCTAATATTCTCGTTCTTTGGACAATGAAATCAACATAAAAATGGCATCAAAATGAACGAACTGCATTTTTTTTACTCCATTCATTCTTTATTTCAATTCGCGTCGTCTCCATGGTAACAGCCTCACCCCTACCCCTACCCCTCCCCTTCCCCTTCCCCTACCCTCACCCCCCCCTCTCCATCACACCCACACCCCCGTACATACACTCAGCAGAAGGAGGTGAGGGTGAGTGGAAGGAGAGGGGGGGAGGGAGGGTTGAGAGAGAGGGGAAAGAGGGGGGGGGGAAGAGGGGAAAAGAGGGGGGGAAATAAGCCCTATACATTTCCGAAATCCTGGTGGAGGGGGGGGGGGGGGGGGGGGTCCTTCCGCCGGGCACGAAGGCCTTCCCGAGCTCGTTGGAATGTGATTGCAAAGAGAAATGAAATCAGACAGACAAACACTGCAGAATGAGCTGTATTTATACGAGGCAGTGAGATTGCTAAAGGGAAAAAAATCGATTGAAATGTTATATTTAGGTAGACTCTTGAGTTGGGGGCGGGTGGGGGGGGGGAGGTAATGATGATATCGATAACGATGATGTTAATAATAATGGTGATGATTATGGAGGTAATGGTAATAACATAATAATGATGATAAGGAGAAGATAACTAAGAAAATCAAATAAAACTGACGCACCTTATTTGGTCATGAACATTGTCCGTCCTGAGATTGTATTGCTGAATGAAAAAGAAAAAAAAAATCAAAAGAAGAATAGGATGCGAAGGAGGAGGAGAAAAAGAAGGAGAAGAAGGAAGATGAAAAGAAAAAGAAGAATAGGATGCGAAGGAGGAGGAGAAAAAAGGGAGAAGGAGAAGAAGGAAGAGGAGGAAAAGGAGAAAAAGGAAGAAGAGGAGGAAAAAAGAAGAAGAGGAGGAGGAGGAAAAAAGAAGAAGAGGAGGAGGAGGAGAGGAGGAAAACCTCTATTAAGAAATCAGGAATAAAAGACAATAAAACAAAGAAATGCGTGTTTATGTGCGTTGTGAAGTGAAGGACATATTGACTTGTCAACGATATACATATCTTTTCCAAAATCGAAAAAAATCTAGTGGGTGAGCGGTGGGGGGGGGGGGCGAGAGGGGGCGGGGTTTTTGAGGGGGGGGAGGGGGGTAAAAACGTATGTAGAGCACCCTTATCACCGAAATCGTTGGATGGGTCCGTCACATGCATCCTCTCCTTTGAGCAACGTCAAACTACTACACGAAGAAAAATAGATATATTTATATATATTTCATGTATATCAACTAGGAATTGCAATGCTGAATCTGTTTCTTCTCGAAAGAAAAAAAAAGAAGAAGAAAATGTTTCGTTAAATCTCTGTTTTTTTCTTTCTATATTATTATTATTATTATTTATTCGTTCTAAAAGACATCGAAATCTCTTTGTTTGCATTCCTTGTTTCTTTTCTTTTATTGAACTACGTCATTTTTACTCGATTTTACGAACTACGTTGAAAGAAGGAGCAAAGGGGGGAGGGGGAGGGGGAGAAGGTGGGTATGGGTACACGTCTTTGTTTCCTGAGCTCGTTATAGTTTTTTTCTTTTATTATCATTTCTTCTATTTTCTTCTCTACAAATCCCTGAAGAAACTTGATACGCTGACAGTGAGGCGAAACGAAACACCGTATGGATGTCCGTTTCTTAAATTCTTCGATTGTTTCCCAACTCTTTCTTTTTTTTCTTTTTCTTTTTTTATTTCTAGATTGCTTTGGCTTCAAAAGGACGACTGCGGGGCATCTAACTCGGCAACACTAAATAAATATCCCGCAGCTTTTACACTCTAAGTACTGATTTATCCGTAAGCATTGAAGTCATACATTATTTAGGCCTAGTTGACTAAGGAACATGTCAGCAATTCCAGATTTCGAGTCTAGAAAATATAGTTTCTGTGGTTTTGTACGTTTGACCTGGAAGATACTCCAACAGAGTCATGGGGTTCTAAAATCTGCTATATCTTTAGGGTGTAGGAAGTGTCCTCCAAGACGAGGGAACTTCGTGTGAGCTAGCAAAGGTGCAATAACAACTAGAAGGATACAAAACATGAGGTAGATAAGACCGGGTGCTTGACCCAACGTGGATACCTGAGTAACTTGTTCTTATAATTGATGCAGGGTTTTCTCTTTTCTCTTTTTTTTAGACATATATATATATAGTATTTCGTCCCCTGCAATACCAAGGGCAGGGAGGTGAGCCCATGAACACACATTCAAAACAACATTGCTATACGAAAACTAAAAAAAGGAAAAAAAATGCTGAACTTGCCTTGCCTTCGCAGAGGAAGCTGAACGGCGCATTTGCAAAAGAGGAACATTGATAACCGGGCCCCTCCCTGCCCTCTTGGCTTCCCTGACACTTCAGGGCTGAGGTCCTTGTGAGGGACCCCTGCTTCCCCGGCTCTGACCGCCCGTGCTTTGTTGGAGGGATAATGATGGCAGCTATAAAAATAATACTGTACATCTACAAACATCTTGTGCATGCTTGCTTTGTTGAGCATAAGGCACCCACACCAGAAATCATTCACTAGATTATGAACAGAAGAAACATACCTTCCCTTTCTTGGGTTCGTGATTAATCTTCTATAAAATATAACCATTTCAAATAAAACCTACAGTTAACAAGGTCCATAATACGACTCCACGCTTACACTATGGTATTGGGGTTATGATATTAGCACACTTGAAGCTACGAGAACACCGGCCATGGACCATACATAACACAGTTTAGCGTGCTTCACAAGCACAGCTAAAGACCCAAGCGCGAGTCCACAGTGTGACTATCACTAGCGTCGCCTACAGCATACCAACAACACTGGAGGCTGGCGAGCACCCGGGCGGTCCTTCGTCGTCGGTCTGGTGCTCGACCAGCTGTACACATGGATACCATCGGGGCCTCGGGGGCCGTCTGTACACAGAGCACCAAGTATCACCCAGACTCTTCGCCGCGTTGCGTCACTCCGACTCTCGCCGCGGGCTCCCCCGAGCCCGCCCCTCCTGCCGGGGGCGGCGGGCGTCGTCTGGCCGCGGGGCGTCGGCGAGGACGGCGGAGAGCCCCTGCGTCGCCGGCGCCGTCGTGGGCAGCGGCAGCCGGGGCAGGAGTCTGACGTGATCGGGGACGGACGGCCACTACTCCGGGTAGGGAGGGTAGAGGGCGCGGCGCAGCTGGGCCGGAAGCGCCTCCGGGCGGGAGAAGTCCACGTTCTGGTGCTCGCGCGCGATGTGGCAGCGAACCGTGAACCAGCGGGTGAACCCGCGGTGGCAGATCGGGCACGGGATCCGCACGCCCTTGTGGAAACACCGGATGTGGGTCCGCAGGTTGTTCTGGTGGCGGTATGAGCGGGGGCAGTAAGGGCACTTCACCAACTCTGCCGGAAGGAAGAGGGAATCGTTAGGCCTACCTTTCTTCCCTTCGCGTCGCGAAAAAAGTGAAGAAGCAAATGCATATGCAAACAAAATCCAGAAGAGAAAGGCAAAACTCAACTGTACGAAAGTGAAAGCAAACTCTACATAAAACCAAATAAAAGGCAGAAAGCAATAAAGAAAACAGTAGCAACTCAACGTTGGTCTCCTCTACGTACACTACACTACACTACAAGGGACGCGCCTCGTGCTACGGGCTGGAAGAGGCGGGGGCGTCTGCCTTCCTATTGTTTGGAATGTTAAGTCTGTGCACGGTCCGCAGGTGCAAGTTTCTGCTGAAGTTGTGTTTGAAGGTGGAGCCGCAGAGGGCGCAGGTGAACACTCGCCGCCGCTGCGCGTGGTCGGTGCGGACGTGGCGGGCCAGCGAGCTCTGCACCGAGTACGACGCCCCGCACAACCCGCACACGTGCCGCCCGCGGGCGTGCTCGGACCAGTGGCTTCGTAGTTCCGCCAGGGACGCGTGGCCCCGCCCACAGGTGGAGCACACCCACCCTCCAGGGGGCGCAGGGGGTTCCTCTCCCCCCTCTAACAGGGGGGACGGCGCCCCCCCTCTTGAATCCCCCTCGCCCCACACCACACACTCTGCAAGAAACAACACCACCAGTAAGCAGCCACCCGAGGCTTTAGTGCGTCAAGATGCCGCCCACGCCCAGCGCCGCCGCCCCTGCCATGCGGGGCCGGGGGGCGGGGGCGGGGCACAGGTTAGACTGGTTCTCCGAGTACCTTGACCTGAGGCTCACAGGTCGCTCTTACTGTGGTGTTCTTTCTCGCCTTTTCATGCAACATGCAGCGCCATGCACCGGACAAGCCCAAAAGCAAGTGCTCTAAGCAGGCAGAGGAGGAGTTCAAGCAATGCTCAGATGATGCGGTCTAGTCGCTAGTGTTCTTTTTTGCAAACTTAAAATATGTGCATAAAATCACAACAAATCAGAGCTACACATTCAGAAAAAAATCTACAGATCTTTGAATAAAAGCTACAAAAGTAAATTATATCACAATACTGTACAAAATCAAAGTTTAATCATGCATTCTACTCAACACTAATTTCACTCACTACTCCTTTACTAACAATTACATTTATCTTAAAAAAAGGAAAAAAATTACCAAAAAATGAAAGAACAAAAAGGAAAAATCTAAGATAATTCTAGAGAAATAAGTGCGGAGCAAAGCAGAGGCACAGAGAAAGAAACAGAACAAAACAAAACCTTTAAAAAATACTACAAAAACACTCAAGCACAGGGGGGAAGAAAGGGAGGGGAGACCAAAGCAAGGAAGAGAGAATCAAGAGGAAATAACTCTTTTTCTTCTCTCTCTCCCTCCCTTCCTCTTCTTATCCCCCCTCAAGGAAAAATGCAAGAATAAAAAAAAAAAAAGAGAGAGAGAGAGGGAGAGAGAGAAAGGAGGGGGACATCGCAGACATCGTCCCCTCCCTTCTTCAGGCACGTCGAAGAGCCCCTCGCCGCCCACGCCTACCTGTTGACGTGTTGCCTGACGAGGACGTGGACAGGTTCCTCTGACGGGAGCCGGTGGTGGTGATTTCCGAAGCGGTGGTGTCGCGGCCCGTGGTGGTGGTCGTCGTGGTGGTGTTGGTGGTGTTGTCGTCGTCTTCGTCTACGACATCGCCTTCGGGGGTCAGGAGCTCGGTCTTGCTGATCACGGAGTCTGGAGGAGGGGGGAGGAGGTGGTGATGATGCTCAGGTGATGGTGGTGGTGATAGGCATAAGGAGGTACACAAAAGAAATATCCGCTATTCTGTGGTGTTATATAGTTAGTTAAAAGGATAAACACGTTAATTCAGATTAAATTTATATGGTAGATATGTTGAAGGAATAAAAGGAAGTCGAAGGCGAAAGGGCGCTCACCTCCCGAGGGCGAGTGGTCGTCCTTGTCCTTCGGGCTGAAGGATTTCTCGTCCTCCTGCCGCCGATCCGGGTCCTTCGTGCCGTTGTGACTGTCGTTCTGCATGTTCTTCTCCCCTTCCCTCTCCCTCTCTTTCTCCCTTTCCCTCTCCCTTTCGCGGTCTAATAATCGTTGGGTCTCCCTCTCCCTTTCCCTCTCCAGTTCTCTGTCTCTTTCTTTTTCTCTCTCGCGCTCTCTTTCTCTCTCCCGTTCTCTCTCTTTCTCCCGCTCTCTCTCCCTCTCCCGTTCTCTCTCCCTTTCTCTTTCCCGTTCCCGCTCCATGTCGAGGTCGGAGGCGCCCCGCGGAGGCCACACGGGCGGCGGGCGGTCCTTGTCGTCGTGGGCGTCGTAGTGGGACGTGGGCGCCAGTTTGTGGGCGTTTCTCTCCATCATCTTTTTGGAATCATGAAGGAGCGGCAGAGAGAAGGGCAGGCCGAAGGGGGGGACGCTGAGGAAGACGGAAGCCACTTGGGTTAGGAGCCGTTGGGGCTTAGATGCAGGTGCGTCTAAATGAAGCATAGTTATTGGAGCACTTGATATTTCATCCTTAAAGCTATCTACCTGATTCATATCATCATATCCCTATAAAACCTAATCATTACATCACAGGCTAGTCCGTCCGCGAACGGCATCGCGCAGAGGATACTCACCCGAGCTGCTGCACCATCTTGGGGTCTGGCACCGGCGACTGCGGCGACGTGCGTGGCGGCAGGAGGCTGGAGCCCGCAGTGGGGTCGTACTGTGGGTGCGGGGACCGAGGTCTCACCAGGCCGCTGGGGAAGAAGGGCGGCGCCGGGAGGGGCGGGCCGGGGCTCTTGGACGTCGGGCGGGACATGAGCGAGGACGTGTAGAGGAGGGAGCGCGCCGGCGTGAGCGAGGCGGCGGTGGGCAGGGGCGGCGCCGGGGGGGACGCCGGCCGCCGCGAGTAGCCGCTGGGGACCATGCTGAAGTGGGGCAGGTCGCGCAGGTCGCGGAGGTCGGGCCGGAGGGCGTCCCTCGAGTTGGTCCCTCTGTGGTCGCGGACGTCGGGTCCTCCAGGCGGGAGGCCGGAGTCCCCGGGCGACTGCTTGGGCCTCTTGGCCGGGGGCGGCGTCGAGGCCGAGCCGCCGTTGTCCCGGAGGCGCTCCTTCCCGCCGCCGTCGTCCTCCTCCTTGCTCGCCACGTCCGCCAGCCCCTTGATCTGCGGCGACGGAGCCACGGTTACAACGACAGCAACAACGTCATCATCATCATAAATAAATACGATGATAACAATGATAATAACAGTGCATTAAACAATAGACATAACAACTATTAGATGCGACAAGGGGTACTATCCTAACTTGAAAGTTCTTCTTGGTTGATATATTAGAGATGCTACTAATGCATTTGATACTTCTATTTCTGTTAAACTTCCTATTTTGTAGCCTGACAGCTGTAACTACAACCCCGATGCAGTCAACCACTTCCAGTACATTAACTACTCTCCGCTGCTACCACAATTACAATTCCTAATTTCTTCTACTGCAATTTGTACTACTACAACAGCAATTTCTACAACTGCTACTCCTTCTTTGCCAGCTACGGCCACTTTTCCTCCTTCCATCACAAATACAACCATTTTTCCCTTTTCCACTACAACTACTCCCTCTAAAACTACAACTAATAGTTCTAAATAACTACAACCACTATTAACACGTCTCCTTTAATCACCACAACTACAACCCTTTCTACAACCCCTTTTCCTTTGTCGCCCTCGTCTTCAACCCCTCCTACAACCCCTTTCCCCTGACCCTAACCTTCAGCGTCTCCTACAACCCCTTTCCCCTCACCCTAACCTTCAGCGTCTCCTACAACCCCCTCCTACAACCCCTTTCCCCTCACCCTTACCTTCAGCGTCTCCTACAACCCCTCCTACAACCCCTTTCCCCTCACCCTTACCTTCAGCGTCTCGGCCGTCTTGAGCAGCGACGACAGCTGATCCTGCTCGATGTTGACCTCGCCTCGGTACATGTAGTCGACCAGCGCCCTGAGGTCAGCGTATCTCGTGCCGTCCATGATGATGACCGGCTGCTGACCCTCTGGCGACGCCTGCAGGATGCGCTCGAAGTGGGCCGAGGATGCCAGGAGCACCAGTTTGTGGACCCTGAGGACCTGGCCTGAGGAAGCGAGGGAGGGAGGAAGGGGTTATTCAGGGGCGGTCTCCTGGGGGGGTTGGGGGGGTTCTGGGGGCGTGTGGGGTGAATGATGATATTGGTAAGGATGATAATAGTGACAATAATGATGATATTAATGACAATAATGATGATATTAATGACAATAATGATGATATTAATGATAATGATGGTAATGATAGCAATGATCATAAAAATAATTGTATTAAGGATGTTAATGATAGTAATGATAATAAAAAATGTAATAATAATTATTATCATTATTATTATCATTATCATAATAATGATGATACCAATGATGAAAACAATGATACCAATAAGTGATAAAAATAACTATAATAATTATAATACCAATGGTAGGCCTAATAGTAATAAAATTATAAGAAGACCAGGAACGCAATAATTAAAATAATAATAATAATGATAATAGTAATAACAATAATGATAATAGTAATATTAATAATGATAATAGTAATAATAATAATGATAACAGTAATAATAATATGGTGATAATGCTAATAACAACAATTTTTCAAAGACAGTAACGATTTCCTCAGTGCAATAAAATCTCATCTAACTTTAATCGAAAAATTTCTACCCTGCCGTGCGGTCATACCCCTGCCAGCGGAGGGCGGGAGGCAGGGTGGCAGGTAAGGGCAGTAGGTTGATATTGCAAGGGGAAGGGGGGGGGGGGGAAGAGATGGGGTGTGGATAGGTATAGCGGTAGGGGGGGGGGAGGGGTGAGGGTGGGTATGGCCATAGGGGGGAAGGGGTGAGGGTAGGTGTGGTGGTAGGGGAGGGGGGGATTTTTAAGGGGGTGGTAGGTACGGGAGGGAGGGGTAGGGGGTTGGGTGAAGGAGAGTGAGGGAAAAGCGGTAGGGGTTCAGGGTGGGAGGTGGAGAAGGGGGTGAGGGAGGGAGAGAGAGAGAGAGAGGGATGGAAAGGGGAAAGGGAAAGGGTTAAGTCAATCAGATTTCTATCCCTGTATTTTCCCTTATTTGTAAGACTAATTAAAGACAGCAACACAAACACACCAACAGACAAAAACAAACAGACAAACGAAAGAACAAAACAATTAAACAGACACAGAAACCAACTGATACACATACAATAAAAATGAGAGAAAATTATATATTAACAAGACAAAAAAAATAACAAACAGACACACGAACGAACAGCTCCGTCACAAAATTCTTGTCACAAAACATGACTTTCTTAAAATATTAATCCTTTAAAAAATGAAAAACTGCGCCATTTTTCCTTTCAGAACTGTAAAACCTACAAAAATCCTTAATTTACTACCACGACCGAATGAATAACCGCGTGGATGACCGAATTTAAGAATGAATGAATGAAATTATTTGAAGATAGGAATAAAAAAAGGATAAAAAATATATATTTTCCAGCGGGTGTGTATTTTTTCAGATATCAACGTACGGGCACATACACGCACATGTTGACATACGTACATACAGATAGATATTTTGATAGAGAGGTAAACATAGGGATTGATAGATTGATTGATAATTAAAAAGATAGAAAGAGAGAGAGATAGGATGATAGATAGATTAATAAACAGGGAAAGAGAGTGAGAGAGAGAGAGAGAGAAAGAGAGAGAGAGAGAGAGAGAGAGAGAGAGAGAGAGAGAGAGAGAGAGAGAGAGAGAGAGAGAGAGAGACAGAGACAGAGACAGAAGAAACAGAGATACAGAGATACAGAGAGAGAAAGAGAGACAGAGAGAAAGATAGACAGACAGAGACAGAGACAGAAAGAGAATTAGACACACACACACACACACACACACACACACACACACACACACACACACACACACACACACACACACACACACACACACACACACGCACTTCCCCGAACACAAGCGACAATAGACGTCACTTTCCTTCTCGAGTGTTTAATATGGTTACTCGAAAGTTACGTCCTTCTCGCCCTCAAGAAAATCGGCATCCCTCATTTGCATATTTCGCCTCTTCGCCGTCGGTCAGAGCGGGTCTCGGTCTGTTTCGAATTCTATTGAAGCTCTGAGGTTTCGTTCCGGCTTTTGGAATTTTTATGGATCTTTGCATGATTTGAAAATAATAATAATAACAATAATAATAACTGCTTAATGCTTAACTGAAAATCTATCGATATATACATATATATATGTTTATATATATATATATATATATATATATATATATATATATATATATATATATATATATATATATATATATATACATGTATATATACATATATACATAAATAAATAAATTTATATATTCATTGTTTTTGTTACCATTATCATAATCAATTCCATTCTAGTTATCATTATTATTGTTATTCCTACTTTTATCATTAGCATTATCATCATTATTATTATGGTGACGATCATCGTCATTATCAATATTATTACTAATACTACCGTTATCATTATTATTGTTATCATTATTATTACTATTATTACTCTTACTATTATTATCATTATTACTATTATTATTATTATCATTATCATTATCATTATCATTACCATTATCATTATCATTATCATCATCATCATAATCATCACTATCAATCATTATATTTACATTATCATCATCACTATCACTATCATCATCACCACATCACCCCCTATGATATCAGAAACATTCAAAACTCAAAATACATTAAAAAGGAAATTAAAGGAACACCTATTAAATCACCAATGACATCAGGTTTCTAAATATAAGAATAGACAAGATTTATATGTACCAACATTGATTCTATGTGTAACTTATATTTATTTGTACAGTACCATCACTATCTATATGATAAGAATAACCACTGTAACAAATGGAATAAAGTATTTTGAATCTGAATTTGAATTTAACACCGTCACTATACCAATAACAACAACAATAACAAATCTCCCACAACCGACACCACAATACTTAACTTGTACTGTAACATCACTATGTATATAATAAGAATAACCACTGTAACATTTTGAATTTGAGATCAAATATTTTGAATCTGA
>NC_091589.1:20344684-20347184 GCF_042767895.1 Penaeus vannamei
AGAGAGGGAGAAGGAGAAGAGGAGGATCGTGTTGGAGGAAGAGGGAGAGGGAGAAGAAGAAGGGGATCGTGTTGGAGGGAGAGGGAGAAGAAGAGGGAGATCGCGTTGGATGGAGAGGGAGAGGGGATCGTGTTGGAGGGAGAGGGAGAGGGAGAGGGAGAAGAAGAAGGGAGATCGCGTTGGAGGGAGAGGGAGAGGGAGGAGACAAGCCAGGCCGCAATGATCCGTGCCTGTGGGAAGGGTGCGTTCGGTTACGGGCGCTGATGTGGCCACTTGCAGGGCGTCTAAGAGCTATAAAAATTTTGTTTCGGTTCCCCAAACCCCCTTTTTTGGTACCGGAGGAGTTCGTCTCGTGAGAGGGACGCCAAAACTTTTTCTCATTCTTACTTAATTTTATCTCTAGTGTTTTATATATATGTGCGTGCGTGTGCTGTCCTTATTTCTTCGAATTTTGTCTAAAAAAGGAAGGAAAAAAAATATATATATAACCTTTCATTGAGAGCGACGTCGCCTTACTCCGAAGATCCTTCATCTTCTCTTGCCTTCAGCTCGGGGGAAAAAATAAGCTCGTCGCCCTCCCATAAGTCGGGGGAAAAAATATGTCCGTCGCCCACCCCTCGTAAAGAAAGTCAAGAGATGATCCGCGCACGGTCCATTAGGGGACCAACCGCTCTGCAATATACCCACCGCCCCTGTCCTTTCACCCTATTGCACGAGCTGTTGCAAAGAACCCACCCTTCAAAGGGCGCGGGGAGGGGAGGTGGGCTGGGCGAGTGGCTGGCGTACCCACCTACCCTCGCCTGCCTTCGGGTCGGTCGCGTGGCCGCCAGGGGACAAGCCCGCCAATGGCCGTTTGCCTTTGGCCCAAAAGCGCGTTTTTTTCCCGCCGCTCTTTCTTTCTCTTCTTTTTCTTTTTTTTTTTTTGTCTTGCTCTCCCTCCCCTCCTGCTTTTTTTCTCTTGGGTGCCATTCATATTGCAATGTTGCAGCACGTGATGGTCTATGCGCTCCCACGTGCCCTTGCCTGATTGGTTGCATCTGCCCGTGACGTCACAATTGGGACACGTGACGTCATCGTTAAGCAAGATGGTTTGACGCCATTTCCAATTTCACTTTTCCAGAAATGTTTCTTCTAGAGCTTTTAGGTTATAAAAGTTACAAGAAATATTTCCACGTAAAGATAAATATAAAAAAGATAGTTATAATCATAATCATTATCATTAGACATAGAAATACTTGGAACCTTAAGTAATATCATCATCAACATAATCATTACACTTTTAATTATAATAATACCAATTTTAATACGTAGAGGAAAAACAATTACGGGTATTAAGCGAAAATCTAAACTGTAAGTAGTTAAGACCATATTAATACTCTTAATTGTAAATGAATATATAAATAATAGTTGAGATACTTTACAAAGTCTTAAAAGTCCCTTCCGCTGATTTTATTTCTTAGACTTCGCTTTAATTCCCTCCCCCCCTCCCCCCCTTTTTTATTTCTTTCTCCTCCTCCTCCTCTTCCTCCTTCTCCTTCTTTTCCTTCTCCTTCTTTTCCCTCTCCTTCTTTTCCTTCTTACTCTCTTTTCTCTCTTCTTCCTTCCCACGCCTTCCTCCTCATCCTTCGCTTCTATTTCTTTTTCTTCTTCTATATATTCTTCCTCTTACTCTTCGTTCTCCTCCTCCTCCTCCACACCATTATCATCATTCTTCTCCTCCTACTTCTCCTCCTTCTTCCCCTCCCCCCGCATTTCCTTCTCCACCCTCCCTTTCCTCCCTTCCCTCCCTCCTCCCTCCCCTCCTCCTCCCCCCTCACCTCATAGGACATGAAGTACATCCATATAGATTTCTATTGATTCACGCCCTCCACCCTACGTCCACCCAAAACAAAATAAAACAAAAAAAGTGAACAAAAATCACAATCAAAACAAATCAAGTCAGAGAAGGGAGGAACCAAGACGTCTAAGTAACATCAAAGAACCTTCTGTTGCAAGATAATGGACGCAACTGCAAGGCAAGTTGCAGGATGTAGGGCGGGCGGTACTAGAGCGGCGGTGGGCGGGGCGTAAGATGGGGAGAGGGGGGGGGGAGAGCGAGGTGGGGGGTCTCAAAGGCCGGAAGAGAGCGCAGGATGGGTGGGTGGGGGAGGGGGGGAGGATGAGAGGGGGAGTCCGTGTGGGAGGCGTAAAGTGTGTGTGTGTGAGGTGGGGGGGTGGAGGAGTAATGGAGGGAGAAGGGGGGGGGAGGGGGCACTGCACGCCCTTCAAAGAAAACGGGGATTTTGTCACTGCGTAGCGAGATGGAGTGGCGCCGGAGCTGACTTTTATTCTATTTAACTGTTATTGTTATAATAAAGATAAAATATATATATATATATATCATCACTGTTACCATTCTCTTTTTAATTATGATCAAAATCGACCACTGACATTATCATTGACATTATCCTTATAAAAATAATAAATATCATTACTGTTACTGTATTATTATTATTTTCAC
>NC_091589.1:20357184-20359684 GCF_042767895.1 Penaeus vannamei
TCTATCTATCTATCTATCTATCTATCTGTCTGTCTGTCTGTCTATCTATTTCTATCTGTTCATCTAACAATCCATATTTTCATCCCTTTTTTCAGCCTTCCTTTATTACATTTTCCGACCATTTCCTCGAAACATAATCCCCCCCCCCACTTCCCCCTCCTCCCTATCTTTAATTTCTGCTTATCTTCCAGGAAGGGGGAGGAAAAAGGTGGGAGGGGAGGGGGAGAGGGTAGGAGGAAAGGGATAAAGAGGAAAGAGAAAAAGAAACGGGAATTATCGCACGCTCTCTCAGGCTTCCGGCAACAAGCCCTCCTCCTCCGTTGAAGGAAGCCGGCCACCTAGGCCCATACAAACTTCTTGGAACCCTATCCCCGCCAGGAGTCGAGTTGCCAAACGTTTATTTTACAGCCACGCCCTTCATTTTTTTTCTCTCTTCTTTTCTTTTTTTCTCGGTCTTTCTCCCGGATATGAATCGTTTTGTATATATTTTCCTGTGCGTTTTCTCATATTTGAACATTTTATTCCAATTTTCCTACGTAAGAATTGCATAAAATAGGCCTAAATAGGTAAAGTTGATCCATAAATACCGATCTTGGCGCGAGGGAGGCCGCGTATAAACCCGTATGCGAGTTATGTGGAATACGGAGACGAGGGAGCGTGAGTGCAAAGGCCCACGCAGCGTTGCCGATGGCGCAGGCCCAGCGACGCACTCCCCCCCGCCCCCCCTGTGACGACGTTGTGTAGGGGAGTCATGCAATGCCAAAAGAAATGCGACCGAACTACCACTTTCCCTCTCGCGCTCCCTTTCGCCGTCTTTGTCTCGCGGTCTCTCGCTCTTCTCTCTGTCTCTGTGTTTCTCTATCTCCGTCTCTCGCTGTGTAACTCTGTGTCTCTCTCTTTCTTTCGTTTTTCTTTTCTTTGTTTACTCTCTCTCTCTCTCTCTTTCTTTCTCTCTCTCTCTCTCTCTCTCTCTCTCTCTCTTTCTTTCTTTCTCTCTCTCTCTCTCTCTCTCTCTCTCTCTCTCCATCTATCATGTTTTCCTTTTACCTTCTCTTCATTGTAGGCACAAAAGAGAGAAGAAGAAAGAAAGAGAGACAAGAACAAGGGAATGATAATTATTAGGCTGAGCAAGGGGCCCCGAAGGGAGGTGAGGGGGGGGTGGAGGTGTGTGGGGGGGGGGGGCTGAGCAGGATGTTATGGGAGGGAAGAGAAGATACAGGAAAAGAACGAGAAGGAGAGAAGATGAGCGGAGAAACAAGGAAGAGAAGAATCAAGATGAAAAGGAAGGAGGAGGGGAAAGAGAAAAGGGAGAAGAAGGGGGAGGAGGAAGGGAGAAAGAGATAATTATGATGATGTTGATAATGATGATAATATCAACAATAATTATAAGAACAAAGAACATAAATAATAAATGAAAATACGAAGAAGAGAATAATAAGAAAAAGAAGAAGAAAATAAGAAGAGGAGGCAGCATGAGAGGAGGAGGAGGCAGGAATTGAAGAGAAGAAGAGGAGGCAGGAAGAGAGGAAGAGGAGGCAGGGAGAGAAGAAGAGGAGGCAGGAAGAGAGGAAGAGGAGCCAGGAAGAGAGGAAGAGGAGGCAGGAAGAGAGGAAGAGGAGGCAAGAAGAGAGGAAGAGGAGCCAGGAAGAGAGGAAGAGGAGGCAGGAAGAGAGGAAGAGGAGGCAAGAAGAGAAAAAGAGGAGGCAGGAAGAGAAGAAGAGGAGGCAAGAAAAGAGGATGAGGAGGCAGGAAGAGAGGAAGAGGAGGCAGGAATTGAAGAAGAAGAGGCAGGAAGAGAGGAAGAGGAGGCAGGAAGAGAGGAAGAGGAGCCAGGGAGAGAGGAAGAGGAGCCAGGAAGAGAGGAAGAGGAGGCAGGAAGATAGGAAGAGGAGGCAGAAAGAGAGGAAAAGGAAGCAGGAAGAGAAGAAGAGAGGAAGAGGAGGCACGAAGAGAGGAAGAGGAGGCAGGAAGAGAAGAAGAGAGGAAGAGGAAGCACGAAAAGACCGGAAGAGAGGTTCCACCAAATAACTCTTTTACGTAATCATTAACCTCTTCAAGGCAGGAACAATGTCTGATATCGATCCTTATTTTGAAGAACAAAAAAAAAGTATTAAACTGTTGCTCAACTGTTCCCAATTATGTCTCCCCTCCCCCCCCCCTCACCGTCCCCGTCCCCGCTGTCTCCCTTGCCACCCAACCCTCCTACCCACCCCTCCCCTACCTCTTGCCTCCCCCCCCCTCTCTCTTCTACTTTTCCTCCTCCCCTTCTCTCTTTCCTCTTCCTCTTATCTGTTCTTTATCTCATTTTATTGTTCTTTGTCTGTCTTCTCTTTCCTTTTTCTTTGATTTCTTCAGCTCCTTTCTTCTTCTTCCTTTCATTTAGCGTTTCTTACCTCCCTTCCTCCTTTCCTTCCCTTCTACCCTTGCTTCTCCCTCTCCTTCTTCCTCCCTTCCCCTTAGCTTTCCTCACTTGCCTTACCCTCTCCCTGACTCACAGACC
>NC_091589.1:20367184-20372184 GCF_042767895.1 Penaeus vannamei
GAGAGAGAGAGAGAGAGAGAGAGAGAAAGAGAGAAAGAGAGAGAGAAACATAGACAGACAGACAGACAGACAGACAGACAGACAGACAGACAGACAGACAGATAGAGAGAAACACACAGAGAGGGAAGGAGACATGCATGTGCGCCCTCATTTCAACCGAAAGGAAAGGGTTAATGAGAATACGCTATAGGCCTATGGCGCGATACGAAAATTGGGCCACGGCCGAGAGGCAGTGACTGGCACGAATTTGGCCACTTAACTCGTGGTCTTAGTCAGCATACATGCACCACACAGGGCCAAGTGTGCGCGCCAGTACCATTTCGGCGTCTGTCTAGCTGTCTGACGGCGTGTCTGTGTTTGTTTGTTGGTCTGCCTTCCCGTCCGTCTGTTTGTCTGTCTCCATGTTGATTATAAAGTATGCGAGCGATAAAGAGGTGTTATATGCATTGTTTTCGTGTCTCTTTTGTTTAGTTGTCCGTCCGTTAGTCCAGCTGTTTGTCTCCGCTGTCTGTCTGTCTCTTCGTCCGTTTGCCTGTCTGTCTGTCTGTCTTTAAATACGAATGAATTTCAGATTCCAACTGAATGTATTAACTGACTTCATGTGTTTGTCTGTCATTTGTACGTGCTTATTCCACATTCCAAACATCAAAGGTCTGTCTGTCTGTCTGTCTGTCTGTTTCTCTGTCTGTCTGTCTGTCTGTCTGTCTGTCTGCCTGTCTGTCTCTCTGTCTGTCTGCCTGCATCGGAGACGAGAAACGTTACTCTTCTTCTATAGGCCTACGTAGCCTGGCGAGCGGATATGCGGCTAGGCCTACCGTCTCTCTCCCAGACCGGAGTGAAAGGGTTAGAGCGATCGTAATACCGGGAGGTTTTCACTGCGGCCGAGCTAACAAAGGGAGCATGACTGGACATTTGCGGAGTCGGGTCCTGGTGTTAATATATATATTTTTTTTGTCGTCGTCTTCTTGGCCTCTTCGCTCGCTCTCTCTCTCTCTTTCTTTCTTTCTTTCTTTCTTTCTTTCTTTCTTTCTTTCTTTCTTTCTTTCTTTCTTTCTTTCTTTCTCTCTCTCTCTCTCTCTCTCTCTCTCTCTCTCTCTCTCTCTCTCTCTCTCTCTCTTCCCTTCCTCCCTCCCTCCTTCCCATCCTCTTCCTCTCCCTCCTTGACTCCCTCCCTCCCTCCATCTCCTCTCCCTGTCCCCTTCTCCCCCACCCCTTCTTACTCCATCCCTCTCTCCCTCTCTCCCTTCCTTCGCCTCTCCTCTCCCTCTCCCACTTCCTTTCCTCTCTCTCTCTCTCTCTCTCCCTTACTATATTTTACGTCTTAAATGTGACACCGTTAATAAGCGACTGGTTCTCGAGGTCAGTCGTATGGTGACGTCAGAGGAATGGTGAGGGTGGTCGCTGATGGTGAGAGAAATTTACGTGCGAGATGGTGAGTGAAGGCGATAGAAGCATTTCCGACGGATGTGTGCACGCCGATACGCCTACATACAACGTTCATTACACACACGCGTATGCACACACGCACGTACACACACATACGCTTATAAATCAACACACGCGTACATGCAAAAATAATAATAAATATCTTTAACTGAAAGACACGAAGAAGGACGGATAGCAGAGAGAGAGAGAGAGAGAGAGAGAGAGAGAGAGAGAGAGAGAGAGAGAGAGAAAGAGAGGGAGAAATAGAGAGAGAAAGAGAAAGAAAGAAAGAGATAAAGAAAGAGAAAGCGAAAAAGAAATAGAAAGAGATAGAGAGAAAGAAAGAAAGCGAAAGAGAGTGAGACATACACGTCCCTCCCCTCCCATTCCCTCCCCCCCGGCTCCTAAACCACGCCAATGGAACCGTCCCGATGAAATTAACCTCCGGAACGATGCAGCACAGTAAACATCGCACTTAATATCAACTCGATATAGCGACCGACCAGACATACATCTCTTTTAAAAGGTAGACGGTCCAGATGCGACGGCGAGAGGGTTGCCAAGACAGGTAATTACAGGCCCATTTATTTGCGTTTTTAATTGCCCTTGAGCTGTTACCTGAGGGGGGGGTGCATGCATAATTGCAAAGGGTGATTGAGAGGCAACGGTTGGCTAGACTCTGCTTAGCATACCAGCGGGCTAGAGGGAGTATGTGATTTTTATTTATATCTATCATTATTTTTTCCCCTCTTTTTCTTCTTTTTTTCGTTTTATTCGAGTGTTGTGTTTCTATTTTTTGTTCTTATATTTGTGTGTTCATTTTCATTCGTTCGTCCCTTTTCTCTAGATCTTTATTCTATTTTTTCTTGTTCTCTCTCTTTTTATCTTTCCGTTTCTCCTTCTTGGACTGACATCTAGCGATACAAAAAATAAATAAATAAAAAATAAAAATCTAAATCAAATTAGACAAAAAAGAGATATAAATGTCTTTCAAAAATATAAATATAAATCAACTAAGATTTAAAAAGAGAAGAAATATACATATAAATGTCTTCCATAAATAAAAATTTAAATCAAGTAAGATAGAATAATAAATGAATAAATAAATGTCTTTCAGAAGTAAGAATTCAAATAAAAAAGATGAAAAAAATAAAAAATAAAAATGAAAATGTCCTGCACGATTTTCCTTCCTCCTCAAGTGACACAAACTCTCCTTTTCCGCCACAGGTTGCAGCGGGATGGCGTCATTCCCGACACCGCGTGGCACTGTGGCTCTCTCTTGCGACACACCTGTGGCACTGAGCACGTGCGAGGACCCCCCCACCCCACCCCCAATCTCCCTCCAACGTCCCTCGTTAAATCGGCTTTCTTTGCTTTTCTTTCATTTTTTTTATTTTCCTTCCCTCCCACCCACCTATTCCCTCCCTTCCTCTATCTTTGCCTCTTCCTCTATTTCCTACCCTCCCTCCCTCCCTCCCTCTCTTTCCCTCCCTCCCCCCCATACACTACCCCCCTCCTCCCCCACACGTAAGGCGACCCCTACCGAGCACAGAACCGAAGCGGCATCCACCTCGCCCCTCCTCCCGTGGCACCTCCTGGCACTTCCTCCGGTCGAAGGTCATCCCGGGGGCTCTCGACAAGACACTGGCGAAGGTGCACCTCCGGCCACGAAAGGGCTAACCACACTGTAAGCGGAGGCGGCGACGGCGGCGGTGGCGGCGGTGGTGGGGGAGGGAGAGGAGAGGGGGGAGGTGGGGCAGGGGGGAGGGTGATGCAGGCCAGAGTGATATTGACTTCCGGTGGCTGGTCGGGCAGCCTCGCCCCGCTGCTGGAGGCTTGGAGGTCGAAAGTTTTTTTTTTTTTTTTTTTTTTTGAGGGGGGGTGGGGCGGGCTATGTGTAAAAAAAAAATTATCTGAGGTCGTTGCATTTTTTTTTTTTTTTTTTTTTTTGAGAGGGGAGCTGGGTATCTGTCTGTAAGTTTTATCCGTCTTGGTGTCTGTCTTTGTCTATCTGTCTGTCTATCTAATTCTTTCTCTTATACGTATAGGGGGTTATTTTTCTCCCTCCCTCCCCTTATATATATATATATATATATATATATATATATATATATATATATATATATATATATATATATATATATATATATATATATATATATATATTTATATGTATATATATATGTATATATATATATATACATATATATATATATATATATATATATATATATATATATATATATATATATATATATATATATATATATATATATACATCTGATTATCTATCTATCTATTTATCACCAATTCCTTCCCTTTTATGTTCCTATCCCTCTACATAGCGTTTCTCTATCAACCTCAAAACCAACTCACGTCGAAAAAGAAAAGAAAAGGCTAAGAAAAAAGAGAGAAGAAATGAAGAAGAGAAGAAACGAAAGAGAGAAGAAACGAAGAAGTGAAGAAACGAAAGAGAGAAGAAAAGACAGAGAGAACAAACGAAAAAGAGAACAAACGTGAAACAAGAATCATAGAAACGAAGAAGAGAATAGCCCAAAAATACAGGGAAAAAAACGAAAGAAGAAGGAAAAGAAGAGAAAGAATAAGAGACAAAAGAGAGAGAGAGAGAAGGATGACGAAAGAAGAAGGAAAAGAAGAGGAAGAATAAGAGACAAAAGAGAGAGAGAGAAGGATGACGAAAGAAGAAGGAAAAGAAGAGAAAGAATAAGAGACAAAAGAGAGAGAGAGAAGGATGACGAAAGAAGAAGGAAAAGAAGAGAAAGAATGAGAGACAAAAGAGAGAGAGAGAGAGAAGGATGACGAAAGGACCGTGGAATGTTGCCTTCGCCCGGTCAGTGCATTCTGATAACACGGTATAAATCAACAGACTTTTTAGCAGCTCTTTGTCTGTGTCACTGGCAGATAAATCCTTTTTCGTTTGTCAAATTCTCTGCTTGTTAGTTGGGTGGTTTGTCGGTCGGTTCGTTAGCTGGTTGTTTGGCTGTATATGCATCTTCTTTTTCTCTCTGTCTGTGTTTGCGTTTGTCGTTCTCTCTCTCTCTTTTTTTAGATTCCCTTTTCTTTTTTGGTTCGGTTTTTCTTATACGCTTTTTCTCTTTTTCTTTTTTTCCTCTCTCTCTCTGTCTATCTGTCTACCTATCTATCTATCAATCCATCATTTTATCTCGTTATCTCTTTGTCACCCTCCCTCTCCCCCTCTCTCCCTCCCTCCCTCCCTCCTCCCTCTCCCTCTTCCCTTCTTCCTTCCCTCTCCCTCCCTCTCCCCCTCCATCCCTTCTTCCCTCCCTCCCCCCCTCCCTTCCTCCCTCCCTCCCTCCCTCCCTCTCAGGAAATGGTTCGTGAACACACTCACCCCCGCCCACTGACGGGCTAGTGTGCAGCCATTGCCTTACAGTCTACAGGAATTACATACAATTACTCCTTCTAAAACGAACCGTAAATTATTTCAAAGTTGTATTTCGATTCGGTGTTATTCTGTCTTGACGAGGATAATTGCGCGTCTCAATCGTGGGTAATTATATTCGATCTCTTTGTGAAGGAAGTATAAAGTAAAC
>NC_091589.1:20382184-20387184 GCF_042767895.1 Penaeus vannamei
CGCCGAGAGAGATCACGTGACTTTGCCATTTTCAACAGACTGACACCGAGGGCGGCCCAGGCGATCGACGCATTCCTGGCCTGCCAAGGGGCGTGCTGAAGGGAGAAAGGGGACGGAACACACGAACACACTGCGAGGAGGCCTAAGCTCGCCTCCGCCCGTCACCAACACCACCAGGAGCGAGAGGCCTCCTGACGGCGGAGAGGCGCTGCTCCGTGCTCCTGACGGACCAGGAAAATACGCAGGCTAACTCCGTAGGCCTTTTCTACGCCTCAACCCGGTAGGCGCTGGTCTAGGATCGCCTGCACGCCCCTCGCACACCCTACTGCCACGACGGCCCTCCTGCAGGATTCCGTAGGACACCTGAGGGGCGTCACACGTGGAGGCGAGCTGTGGCCTGCATGAGGGCGTGCAGGAGCGAGGGTGACGGGCGCCGTGACGAGCAGTGGCCTGCACGCTGCTCTTCCTGCCGCGGTGCAGGCGCGCCTCCCTCGCAGGCCTCCTGCAGGCGGATTACCTTGTCATACCATCAGGCGGCCTCACGACGCCGACGTCTCCTCGTGCCCTCGCTGCCCGACGCCCAAGCGCATCAGAACCCGCGCCGAAGGAGAGCAGCGAATCGCACAAATGTTGCAACCGGCGTGGTTGCGGTCGTCTCGCTAGGCTTACAGCGTGGACTGAGCCTAGAGCAGGAGCGGCTGAGGCTCGGAGCCCTCGGCTGGGAGGCCCACTCGGCGCACTCACCGCCACGCACACACACCCACTCCACTACACGGCCTGCAATTCCTCCACAAGATTGCTTTAAACCCACCTATTAACATTTAGTACATCTGTATTTCCACTTGCAGCTCCAGAAAGTAGTCGGCAGCGGCCGGGCGGCCAGGGACCGCGGCGACAGTCTCGGCCGAAGCACTATGCAAGATCGCACTCACACACACATCACCTCAGCACTGCACAGTACACAGCTTTCCACTTGTTACCACGCCAGGCACTTTTAACATTAACCCTTTTCGTGGTTCTCGGCCTACTCCAACCCTTCATTGCCCCTACGTCACCAACAACACATGACGTCACCGCAGTAGGCCAATAGTAGGCCCAGCGCGCACCGCCCTCCCGCCCATTGGCGCGCTCCCAGGAAACGTCACCGAGGCCTTTGCACAACCAACGTTATGTATGGTGACCAATGAATGGCGAGCCGCGGCAGGGCGCGCGCTCATTGGCCGCCGCCCGCCATGACGTCACTTACCTTGAACTAATGATGCAATGGAGCCATCAGCCAATTAGAAAGCAGAAGCGTTCGCCCATACACATGGATACGTTGCTTGGCGACCGAGTGAGCATGTCGCTTGCAACGGGGATGAGCAGTCATAGCAGTGGCCATCGCCCAGGGAAGCAGAGAGTAAGCAGAAAGAACTGCTGAGATGCGTAGAGCAGAGAGCGAGGGAGAGAGAGAGCGCGGGTGGCTAAGCCTAGCAGCGGCCCGCCGACACTCAGCTATTTTAACCCTTTGGTGCCGCGAACTCCCGGCGCTGTTCGACGGTTAGGCCTACGGAGGCGCTCCCCGGCCGCCGCCCGCCTGCCGGAGCGTCACGCACCGCGCGCCCTCGTCCTACCCGCTCCATGCACCATATTAGGGGCCGCGTAAAAACAATATCAGCTTCATGGCAATCGATAAGCCCCAGAGCTCGTGGGCGCCGCCGACGCCGAGCCAGAATGCAGCAGGCGTCTTGGCGTGGAGGCGCCCCCAGCATTTCCATTTTCAAAGTGACTTTCCCTCCGTCGAACCGGGAGGGGTTTGCAACAGCTCCCCCTCCCCCCTCCCTCGCCTCCCATCCGCATGTAGCCAACCCCACAACCCCGAGAGCTGCACACATACGCAAACACACACACAGACGCACAAACAAACACCGAATAAAACACAATACGGAGTGTGGGCGAGAGATCAAATTTAAAGCGCTGAGCCCCTTGGCCGAGGGAGGGAGGTGAGCTGTAAGGGGGGGTGGGGGGGTGGAGGGGGGAGAGGGAGCGCCTGTTAAACCTATCGGCCGACCGCTATTTTTTGCTGCTGCAGTGAGCCCCTCGTCAAGGTCTATGGCGCGTCCTCTTCCTCGGCCCGGCTTAGGCTTAGGCTTAGCGTCGTCTCGGCAGTCGGTGGCGGGAGGTTGCGTTTGCATTCGTGGGCGGTGTTTGGGGGGGCGGGGGCGCAGGACGTGGTTGTGTGTGGTTGCATCTGCTCTTATTTTTCTTTTTCTTTAACTTGGGGCTCACCTTGATAGTATGAAAAGAGGAAAAGAAACGTAAAGAAAAAAAATGTCTGCATCGGCCAAGGAAACCTCTTTGTGTGTGGGGCGACAAGGACAAGCCAAAGATTTAAAAAGAGGGATTTGCATTATTCGTGCATTCTGGAGGCGGACTTTTAAACCTTTCCTTGGACCAACTCAAACTCCCCCCCCCCTTTCCCTTCCTTTCCCTCCCCTCACTCCCCTCCTCCCCTCGACACCCTCTTCCTTCCCTCACCTTTTCCCTCCTCTCCTCTCCCTTCCGTCCCTTCTCCTCCCTTCCCTCCTTTCCTCCCTCCCCCTTCCATCCCTATGCCTACCCCCCTCCCTTCTCCTCCCTTCCCTCCTTTCCTCCCTCCCTCCCCTCCTTCCCTGTGCCTCCCTCCCCCTCCCCCTTCCCTCTACTGCTGGATAGGTACTATTAAGGGAAGGATAGACACGCGAGCCTAAACCCTATCCATCATTGCTATGCATAACGTCCATGGCTCGGGGTGAAATAAGGAGCCATCGGAATGACTGCCTCCTCCTCCTGCGCAAGTCATTGCCAGATCTTTTCTTCACCCTCTCTCTTCCCTTCCACCCGCCGTCCCTCCCTCCCTTTCTCTCTCCCTTCCTCCCGCCGTCCCTATTTCTCTTTCTCTCTCCCTTCCTCACGCGGTCCATATTTCTCTTTCTCTCTCCCTTCCACCCGTCATCCCTCCCTCCTTTTCTCTTCTCTCCCTTCCTCTCGCTGTCCTCCTCCTTTTCTCTTTCTCTCTCCCTTCCTCTCCGCCGTCCCTATTTCTCCCTCCCTCCCTTTCTCTCTCCTTCCTCCCGCCATCCCTATTTCTCTTTCTCCCTTCCACTCGTCATCCTTCCCTCCTTTTCTCTCTTCCTTCCTCTCGCCATCCCTCCCCCCTTTTCTCTCTCCCTTCCACCCGCCATCCCTTCCTCCCTTTCTCTCTCCCTTCCTCCCGCCGTCCCTATTTCTCTTTCTCTCTCCCTTCCACCCGTCATCCCTCCCTTCATTTCTCTCTCCTTTCCTCCCGCCATCCCTTTTTCTCTTTTTCCCTTCCACATATCCCTCCCTCCTTTTCTCTCTTCCTTCCTCCCGCCGTCCTTATTTCTCTTTCTCCCTTCCACCCGCCATCCCTATTTCTCTTTCTCCCTTCCACCCGCCATCCCTATTTCTCTTTCTCCCTTCCACCCGCCATCCCTTCCTCCCTTTCTCTCTCCCTTCCACCCGCCGTCCCTCCCTCCTTTTCTCTCTCCCTTCCTCCCGCCATCCCTCCCTCCCTTTCTCTCTCCCTTCCACCCGCCATCCCTCCCTCCCTTTCTCTCTATATCTCTGCCTTTCTCTCTCCTTCCCGTCCTCCGTTTACCCTCATCTCCTTCCTCCCTTCACTCTGTCACCTTTCTTCCTCTCTCCCTTTCCCCTTTCCTCTCTCTCTTCCATCCCAATACTCCCTCTCTCTCCCTAGCCTCCCCACTGTATCCTCTCCCCTTTCTCCCTTCTATCCCCCCCCCCTCATCCCGCTCCCTCTCTCTTCCTCCCTTTTCACAGCCTCCAAGGGCAGGGGCGTGGGCGTGGAATGACAACATTACGGGCGCGAGATGTTGTCAAAAAGTAGATGTTGTTACTCATCATGGTGCCCTTATGGTGGATTGACTGGCATCTTAAACTATGGTTGCAGGGGGAATATGCGCAGTTAGTTTCGCAATGTAGGGAATTAGCGTGATTTCATGTCTGATGGTTAATGGTTTAGTCGCAGATAAACCGTAGAAATGCGTGAGGTATGTCTCAAGTGTACTGAGATTATACATTTTCAGTTAGCTTCACGTTCCCTCCCTCTTTCGTCCCTCTCCCTCTCTTTCGTCCCTCTCCCTCTCTCTTTCGTCCCTCTCCTTCTCATCCCGCTTTCTCTCCCTCTCTCTTTCGTCCCTCTCCTTCTCATCCCACTTTCTCTCCTTCTCATCCCTCTCCTTCCCCTTCTCGTCCCTCTCCCTCGTTCTCTCGCCCCTCTCCCTATCACCCTCCCTCTCCCTCTCGCTCTCCCCCTCCCTCTCCTCCCTATTCCTTCCTTCCCCTCATCTCTCGTCCCTCTCCCTCTTCCTCTTTTCCCTCTCTCTCTCGTCCCTCTCCCTCTCCCTCGTTTCCCTCTCTCTCGTCCCTCTCCTTCTCCCTCTTTTCCCTCTCTCTTTCGTCCCTCTCCCTATTCCCGTCCCTCTCCCTCTCGAAATTATTGTGCTGAGCAGCTGTCCATACTCGAAACACAAGTGTGGTAATAAGTCTACTATTCTGAGAACGAAAGACAACTGCAGCAGAAGAAGAAAAAAGGATTAGCCATGTCTATATCTATCATTTGTCAAACCTGTTGAATGTCCTCCAAGGTATTCACTGAATTTTCAATCTCTCTCTCTCTCTCTCTCTCTCTCTCTCTCTCTCTCTCTCTCTCTCTCTCTCTCTCTCTCTCTCTCTCTCTCTCTCTCTCTCTCTCTCTCTGTTTCTTTTTCTCTCTCTATCTCTGTTTCTTTCTTTCTCTCTTTCTCTTTGTTTCTATCTATCTATCTATCTATCTGTCTGTCTATCTATCTATCCATCTCTCTTTCTCCATCCATCTATCTATCTATCATTCTCTCTTAAACCATACTTCCCATTTATCATTCACCAATTGCCCAGCCTTTTGTCTTCCACCTCAACGAATCTCTGCAACGACTGACACCAACACCAGCATTGCAACA
>NC_091589.1:20392184-20404684 GCF_042767895.1 Penaeus vannamei
AATAACACGAGACATCCTCAATAACAATAATAGCGTTAACATGAATAACAGTAGCAGGAAAAGGAGAGATCATAGTAATAGTAATAAAAATAATAATAATGGGAGGAACAGCAACAGCAAGAGAAACAGAGCAACAATGATAGTATATATAACAGAGTAGCGAACAAAACAATTATTTAAAAACAGCTATAACAAATCAGAACAAGAAGAACGAAACATAAACAACAATAAAAATAACAAATATTAACATTAGAAAAAAACAATAACACGTCAATCATAACAATAACGCGTCAGTTTCCATCACAGCCAACCCCTCCCCCCCCCCAATCTCTCTATAAAGCCCCCTCACCCCCCATGACAACCCCTCTCCCCCCCAACCCCCATCATCATGCCAACTTCCCCATACCACTCTCCCGCACGACCACCCCTGAAGCAACCCCCCTACGCCTTTTACCCCCTCCCTCCCCAACCCTCCCCAACCCCCTCGAATCCTCCACAGGAACCCCCCTCCCCACCACAAACACGCCCCCCCACTCCCACTCCCCCCTCCCCCCAAGAATAATGACACCCGTCCTTGGTTCGCTGCCTCGACCTCCTCCAAGGATACGTAAAGAATCGTCCAAGGAAGAGACTGTCCTCCCTTGCCTTCGAGTCTTACCCCCCGGTGGGCTCCTCCCCCGGGGGGCTGCTTCTGGACTCTTGGAATCATTCATGTGCGTTGTACGTGCATGTAGGTGTCATACATACGTACATGTACACGTGCTCTTATAATTCATACATGGATACATTTATAGATATGTAGCTAAAAAAAAAAAAACACGCTCATATAGATGCAACTCACAAAGTGCACACAGATATTTATATACACAGAAACACGTACATTGACACATACACACGCCCGCACATATATACATATACATAAACACACACCCGAACACACACACACAAACACGCACACACACACAAACACACACACACACACACACACACACACACACACACGAACGGACTTTGCAACTGCTGCTATTGATCCAATGCGTACATGTTAATAATTTCTCGAGATATAGCGAAATTGTTTTTCTTCTTCTTCTTCTTTTCTTTTCTTTTCTATTCTTTTGCGTTTCCCTTTATTCCCCATTTGAGAACATCTTTTTTCCATTTATTTACTTATTTGTCTGTTTATTCATATATTTATTCATGTTTCTAGTTATTTATATTTTCTCGAATAATCATAATAATGGTGACAATTGGAGGAAAAGAATAAGGAAGGAATAAAGGAATTACATTATTTATCAGAGAAATAAAGAAGACGAAGAAGACAAAGAAAAAGAGAAAAGAAAAAGGAGAAGAAGAAAGAGACGGAGGAGAAGGAGATGAGGAATTATAATAAGAAGAAAACGAAGGAAGAAAAGGAAGTGAAAGAAGAGGAGGAACCGAAGAATGGGGAGGAGAGACGAAAAGGGAAAACCAAAGAGAAGAAAACGAAAAAAACGAAAAACAAAATAAAAGAATGCACAAGAGAGACCAAGAAAGCACGAAAAGAAAAAGTAGATAAAAAAAACAACAACTTATAAACGAAGAAATTAGGAAAAAAAAGAAAAAAAATGAATGAACTGCCAGGCCATCGAACTCTGCGCTTCCTCAATCCACGTGCGAGGGAGCGTGTGAATCGTACGTCCGGCAGCGCGGCATCGGGACCCGGCAGCGTGGAACCAGGAATGCAAGGTGCAGGTTGCAAGATGCGTATTTTGATATGCACTGCTGGCAAGGTGAGACGGTTGCCAAACACTCCTCTTTCGTGTTTCTTTTCTCTCCTTATTCTTTTATTATTTCTTCCATTCTTCTAAGGAGAGGGAAGTCAAATAAAATCGTTTAGTGTTGCAACCTTTGGATTAGATGATGTTGCAGAGTAGCTCTTCCTTTGCAAAGCGTGAGCCAAAAAACGTATTCTGTTTACACTTCATGCTGCAACCTGACGAGGGTGCATGCGTAACAGAGAGAGAGAGAGAGAGAGAGAGAGAGAGAGAGAGAGAGAGAGAGAGAGAGAGAGAGAGAGAGAGAGAGAGAGAGAGAGAGATAGAAGGATGAGAACAGCCAGAAAGAGACAGAGAGGGAGAAAGAGAGAGAAAGAGAGAGAGGGAGAGAGAGGCATAGCGAGAGAAGAGAGGGAGAGAAGAGAGAATAGAGTGGGGGGGGAGAGAGGGGAAGGCAGAGAATGCTTAGACAGAAAGAGAACAGAGAGGGAAAACAGACAAAACCAGATAGAGAGAAACAGATACAGAAAAAAAGATACGGATTGAGAATAAAAAAGGTGAATGATCTCCCAAAAGTCCTCCTGTTCTCTCTCTCTCTCTCTCTCTCTCTCTCTCTCTCTCTCTCTCTCTCTTTCTCTCTTTCTCTCTCTCTCTCTCTCTCTCTCTCTCTCTCTCTGCCTGTCTCTCTCTCTCTCTCTCCCTCTTCTCTCCTCCTCTCTCTCTCCCTCCCTCCTCTCTCTCTCTCTCTCTCTTTCTCTCTCTCTTTCTCTATCTCTCTCTCTCTTTCTCTCTATCTCTTTCTCTCTCTCTCTCTCTCTCTCTCTCTCTCTCTCCTTCCCTCCCCCCCCTCTCTCTATCTCTCTCCCTCTCCCTCCCTCTCCCTCTCTCTCTCTCTCTCTCTCTCTCTCTCTCTCTCTCTCTCTCTCTCTCTCTCTCTCTCTCTCTCTCTCTCTCTCCCTCTCTCTCCTCCCTCCTCCCTCCCTCCCTCTCTCTCTCCACTGGCGTGAACCCCAGGGGCCTCAACTCGTTCAACGACCCACCCCTCTATCCTCCCGCACAGATTAATCATTGCAGCGCTGTTGCTTCCGGTGCAATAGGCTTTACGTGGGGGGAAGGGGGGAGGGGGTCATTAAGGGGAGGGGGGGGGAGAAGGGGGGGAATGAGTGATTGCATTTGATTTCCTTCGGTTTTTTATCTTCCTTCTTCTTCTTCATCTGTCCTCTTTTTTATTTTATCTATTGTATTTTTATTGTCTAAATATTTTTCTCTTTTTTTCGTCTTCTTTTGTCTTCTACTTTTTCTTCTTCGTCTTTCTCTACTTCTTATTCCTTTATATTTTAGTTACTCGGATATATATCTATTTACAAAGGATATTGGTGTGTATGCTTTCATTACAAATTTACACCTTTTGGAATTGCCTTTTATGCTACCTTTTCTTCCTCCATATCATTCATTTCTTCCTCCCTTTCTCCTCTTTCTATTTATCTATCTCTCCTCTTCCTCTCTTTTTCTCCCTCTCCCTTCTCTTCCCTTCCTTCCTTCCTCCTTCCCTCCCTCTCAGGCCCTTGCTCTCGCTCCCCCATCCCTACCTCCTTCCCTATCTCTCCCATTCTCCCTTCTACCTTCCCTCCTTCCCTATCTCTCCCATTCTCCCCTCCTCCCTTCCCTCAATCCCTCCCCCATCCACTTTCCCTCCATTCCCTCCACCCTCTCCCCTCCTCTCTCTATCTCTCCCATTCATTCCCCTACCTTCCCTCCCTCCTATCTCTCCCCTTCATCCTATCTTCCTTCCCTCCCTCCCCCCATCCCCCCTTTTCCCCTCCCTCCCTCCCCCTCTCTCTCCCTCACTCCCTATCTCTCTCATTCTCCCTCCTACCTCCCCTCCCCCTTTCTTTAGTAAAAACCTCCCTTCGATGAAAAAAGAACGCAAAACCACAAGCAAAAAGACACACATAAATAATTTTTCCCTATAAATGACACTCACAGACGCAATAAGGTTTTCACTTTGATTTATAAAGGTTTCAAGATCATTCCGTGATGGAGGGAGGGAGAGAGATATGCAGTGTGAGAGCGTTTCGTGAAGAGAATGCGTGAGGAGGAGGAAAAAGCGGCGAAGGAAGAGGGAAGGGAAGGAAGGGAAGGGAGGAAGAAAGGAAGGGAAGGAGGGAAAGGGAAGAGGAGGAGGGAGGAAGGAGGGAAAGGGAGAGAGAGAGAGAGAGAGAGAGAGAGAGAGAGAGAGAGAGAGAGAGAGAGAGAGAGAGAGAGAGTGTGTGTGTGTGTGTGTGTGTGTGTGTGTGTGTGTGTGTGTGTGTGTGTGTGTGTGTGTGTGTGTGTGTCTGTGTGTGTGTGTGGGTGGGTGGGTGGGTGGGTGGGTGTGTGGGTGAGGGAGTGAGGGAGTGAGTGAGTGAGTGCTAAGTGAAAGAGAGAAAGAAAGAGAAAGAGAAAGGGAGGAAAAGGAGAGAAAACCAAAGTAGGAAGCGAGAAGAGAGAACAGAAGCAACCCTCATAAACAAGACCCAACCAAACCAGCGCAATGCACCCGTATGCACAGTCGAGCCGGCGGAAGGAACAGAGAGGGAGAGAGTGCAGCAGAGACGCCGGCTGCACCGAGAACCCGCGGTGCTGCAATGTGCCTACACGCGAGAGCAATTACCGAAGGAAAAAGGTCCCAGTTATAAATAATAACAGCTGATTCACCGCCCCGGGCTCTGCTGTTAGTCGCGGTTGCCAGTTATCGGATTAAGTGCGCTATATAATACTATAATCATCTGAATTATCCTTACCAGGCGCCGGTCTCGTGACTGCTTAGATGAAGATGGGACGATGAAGGCACAAGATGCAAGAAAAGGGAAAGATAACGATAACAGGCGTGTAAGAAGAGAATAGGAGGACATCTCCGTAAAATGAGCAACCGGCAACTCAACGGCCCATAGTAGCCACGTCGGCGAAAATGGTTGACAGATTTTACCATACACACGAAGGCTAATCTGGTGTAACCCTTTATAGCAACTCCGAAAATGGCACCTGGGTAAGGAAAGGGTTTATGAACGACTGCTGTACGACGAGAAAAAACTATAGAGGTGACTCGACGCGCCAATAGTTAGGGATTACGAAATATTAATGGTGTTTTTTCTCGCTTTGGATATTAACGAGGGTTGTTGGCATGCAAGACACCCTGCTATGCACAGAGAGAGAGAGAGAGAGAGAGAGAGAGAGAGAGAGAGAGAGAGAGAGAGAGAGAGAGAGAGAGAGAGAGAGAGAGAGAGAGAGAGAGAGAGAGAGAGAGAGAGAGAGAGAGAGAGAGAGAGAGAGAGAGAGAGAGAGAGAGAGAGAGAGAGAGAGAGAGAGAGAGGGAGGGATAGGGTGTTGGGAGAGAGAGGGAGGGAGGGAGAGAGAGAGTGTGTGTGAGAGAGAGAAAGAGAGAGAGAAGTGAATAAGAGACATACAGACAGAGGAGAAAATGGATGAAGAGAGATGGAGGAAGAGACGAAAAGCACATGAAGGGGAGAAGGAGGAAAATGAAACCGAGGGAGATGGAGAGAGAGAGGAAGAGAAATTATAGTGCCGGACCCAGCAGGCCAAGCAGCCTTCTCCCTTCCTGGAAAAGCGCGCCCACCGCAGTTCGTAGAGAAGGTACAGATTAAGACTCTCTTCCCTCCTTCCTCCCCCCTCCCTCCTTCTTACCTCCTTCCTTCAGCCTTCCCTCCTTCTTTCCTTCCTTCCTTCCCTCTTCCCTCCCTCCGTCCTCCCTGCCTTCCCTCCTCCCTCCTTCCTTCTTCCTTCCCTTTCCCCTCCCTCACTCCTTCCCTTCCTCCCTCCTTCCCTCCTTCGTCTTCCTTCATCCTCTCCTTCTTTCCTCCTTCCTTTCCTTCCACCTCCTGCGAGGATTCCCATCTTTCTTCTTTATTCCCTCCTCCCCTCCTTCCTTCCTTCTTTCCCTCCTCATTTCCTTCCCTCCTTCCCCTCCAGCTCCTTCGAGGCTTCCCTTCTTTTTTCTTTCCTTCCTCCTTCCTTCCTTACTTCCGTTCCCTCTTCCCTCCTTCTTTCCTCTCCCCCCCCTTCCTCCATCCTTCCCTCCTATCTAATCTCTTCCCCCCCTCCTCCGTTTTCCCTTCTCTCTCCCGTCTTTCTTTTCTTATCTTTTCTCCTCCCTTTCCTTCCTTCCTCTAATTCCTTCTGAGAAATTATGATGAGGATAATTGTGATATTAATAATAATGATAATAATTATGCATTCGTGTGCTTGTGTTTGTGTTTGTGTGTGTGTATGTGTGTGCGTGTGTGTGTGTATGTGTGTGTGTGTGTCTGTGTGTGTGTTAATGAGTGTGTGTGTCTCTGTGTGTCTGTAAGTATGTATGCATGCATATGTGTGTGTAAGTATGTGTGTATGTATATATGTGTGTGCATGTATGTATGCATGTGTGTGTGTGGGTGTGAGTGTGAGTGTGTGTGTGTGTGTTTGTGCATGTAAGCATGTATGTATGAGAGAGCGTGTGTGCATGTATGTATGTATAAATGTATGTATGTATGTGTCTGTGCGTGTGCGTGCCCATACACTTACGCACATAAAACGCCAGCCTAATAACGACACTATCGATTCCACCCCCCCTCTCCTGCCCCCACCCCCCTCATGGCTAGGGTACCCCCGGGACGTAAAATCAAATAATAACAATAAAAAAATATATAAGCTGGCACCCCGCCCACGCTATTCACGCCCACACACCTTGAAAGACTTGGCACTCGATGGCACTCGGCTGATATTAATAATCGACTGTGCAGTTTTACTGTTATGGTGATGATTATGGTTATGATGATGATGATGATGATGGTGATGATTATGGTTATGATGATGATGATGATGATGGTGATGATTATGGTTATGATGATGATGATGATTATGGTTATGATGATGATGATGATGATGATGATGATGGTGATGATTATGATGATGATGATGATGATGATGGTGATGATTATGATTATTAAGATGATTGTGATAATGATGGGGATGGTGATGATGATTATGATTATAATTAACATGATTATGGTACTAGTGATGGTGATGATGAAGATGATGGTGTTGATAATGATGATTATGAGGATGGTGATTATAATTATTGTGATGATGGTGATGATAATTATGATGATGATTGCTATTGTCATTAGCATAATCATCATCGTAATTCTGGCTATAACTATTATCAGTGGTGATAATATTGTCATTGTTATCATTGTTGATATCATTATGATTGTTATTACTATTTCTGTTATTATTATAATTATTTTATCATTATTATTTTCATTATCATTATCATTATTATCATTATTACTTTTATTATTATTGTTTCCATCACCGTTATCATTATTATTATCATTATTAATATCATCATCATTATCATAATATCATCATCATCATCATCATTATAATAATAATAATAATAATAATAATAATAATAATAATAATAATAATAATAATAATAATAATAATAATAATAATAATTACCATTATCATTATTTTCATTATAGTAATAAAAATAGTAATATTGATAATAATAATTATTATTATCACCTTCAGTGTTATCATTAATATCATTATCATCATTATTATCATTATCAGCATTATTATTATCATTATGAAATTGTTGCTGTCATCAATAGCATTATCATCACTGGTATTATGATTATCAATATCACAGTTATACATGTCATTGCAGTTATCGCCACTATTCTCATCATATTACCAGTATTAATGTCTCATTACTCTAATTAACTTCCACATTAATAACATTATTATTGTTATTATCATCACATAATTATCAATATTACTGTTATTTTTAGTATCATCATTAATATCACAATCACAGCTTTAGCATAACCTTGATTAACTCCAACAAAATTCCTTATAAAATACAATCAATTTTTTTTATCTTAAATCCTCCTATATATATGATAATTTCCTTTACTTTCAAATCTTATTTAAATTATACGATACTTCTTATGTCTTCGGCCAATAATACTTTCTATTGGCCATAAAATAGTATAGAAAAAAGGTGTTTTGTCGAGACAGGTCAATAAAAGGTAGAGATATTGACTACCGATTTTTTCTCAGCTGTAGATCGGGAACTAAAGAGAACGACAGAGAGGGAGAGAAAAAGAAATTAAAAGCAAATAGAGAATGGGACAAAGAAAAAGAAAAGAAGCTGGAGGTTATCACATCTCTTTTTTCTCTCTGTGTGTGTGTTTCTTTTCTCTCTCTCTCTCTCTCTCTCTCTCTCTCTCTCTCTCTCTCTCTCTCTCTCTCTCTCTCTCTCTCTCTCTCTCTCTCTCTCTCTCTCTCCCTCTCTCTCTCTCTCTCTCTCTTTCCTCCCTCCCTCCTTCCTCTCTCTTTCTCCCTTGCTTTTCCCCCCTCCCCTTCCCCCCCCTCTCTCTCTCTCTCTCTCTCTCTCTCTCTCTCTCTCTCTCTCTCTCTCTCTCTCTCTCTCTCTCTCTCTCTCTCTCTCTCTCTCTCTCTCTCTCCCTCTCTCTCTCTCTCTCTCTCTCTCTCTCTCTCTCTCTCTCTCTCTCTCTCTCTCTCTCTCCCTTCTCTCTCTCTCCCCCTCTCCCTCTCTCCCTCTCTCTCTCTCTCTCTCTCTCTCTCTCTCTCTCACTCTCTCTCTCTCTCTCTCTCTCTCTCTCTCTCTCTCTCTCTCTCTCTCTCTCTCTCTCTCTCTCTCTCTCTCTCTCTCTCTCTCTCTCTCTCTCTCTCTCTCTCTCTCTCTCTCTCTCTCTCTCTCTCTCTCTCTCTCTCTCTCTCTCTCTCTCCCTCTCTCTCTCTCTCTCTCTCTCTCTCTCCCCCTCTCTCTCTCTCTCTCTCTCTCTCTCTCTCTCTCTCTCTCTCTCTCTCTCTCTCTCTCTCTCTCTCTCTCTCTCTCTCTCTCTCTCTCTCTCTCTCTCTCTCTCTCTCCCTCCCTCTCTCTCCCTCTCTCTCCCTCCCTCCCTCCCTCCCTCCCTCCCTCCCTCCCTCCCTCCCTCCCTCTCTCTCTCTCTCTCTCTCTCTCTCTCTCTCTCTCTCTCTCTCTCTCTCTCTCTCTCTCTCTCTCTCTCTCTCTCTCTCTCTCTCTCTCTCTCTCTCTCTCTCTCTCTCTCTCTCTCTCTCTCTCTCTTATGCGCAGGTGTCCGAAGATCTTGATAAAAAGTTATCATTGCGGTTGGCGAAAAAGTCAATATAAATCAATACGTTCTATATATGTGTACAGTGTATTGCGAATATACACAACACCATTTTTCTACAGGCAGCAAAAGAAAAAAAAATAAAGGAAAACAATCAAATTAATAAACAAATAGGCCTACAATAGAGATGACGATGATGACAATAATGATAATGGCAATAGCAATGATAATTATAATAATAATATTGATAATAATAATGATAATAATGATAATAATAATGATGATAACAATAATGACAATAAAAATGGCAATAGCAATAATAATAATAATAATAATAATAATATTGATGATGATGATGAGGATGAGGATGAGGATGATAGCAATAAAAAGTATTATCATTATTATTATTATGATAAGAATAATGATAATAAAAACAACAACAACAGTAATAATAATGATATTAATAACAATAATAACAAAGATATTAATAATAATAATAATAATAATAATAATAATAATAATAATAATGATAATAATAATATCAATAATAATGATAACAATGACAATAATAATGATATGATGATGATGATGATAACAATAATAATAATAACAACAATATAACAAAATCTTCAACTAATAATAAAGACGATAATAAGTGAGAAAACAAAAAACAAAGATAATTAGCTTTAACAACATTTTTCTTCCTAGTTATTACTTTACAATTTGCCTTTGTTTCACTTCTCTTATCGTTCACCAATTACAAAAATGGAAAACAAATGCTGAACATTTTCTTTACATTAAACTTTTTTTTTTTTTTTTTTTTTTTTTTTTTTTTTTTTTACATTTATCCTTACATTTACCTTGAATTATTTCCCTCGTATTCATTTTACCTTATGAATGTTACCCTTCCTCCCTTACTGTTTCTGTTCTTTGTTAAGTGTGCAGTTTTCTGGGGGGGGGGGTTTCTTAATAGTTTTAAGATAAGATTCATCATCATTATCCATTTATTTATTTTTTTGTTATTTGCCACTATTCCTATACTTTATGTTTTTATCCATTTACTTTATGCCCCTTCCGTCTAACCTTATTCTCCTCATTATCTTTTTACCCTATCCTATCTACCTCTTTACCCCTTATCCTTCCACCCTAATTCCTCTCTCAATACCCCTATACCTCTTCCTGTTTCTCCCTTCTCTCGCTCTATTTTACTCTTCTCTCCTTTATTCTCTCTCCTTTCACCTCCTCCTTGTCCTCCCTCTCCCACCTCTCCCTTTCCTCCTCCCTAACCCCTCTCTTTCTTGTCTTCCCCCTCCTCTTCCCCTCTTCCTGCACGTCCTTCCTACCCACACACACACACACACACCCACACACACACACACACACACACACACACACACACACACACACACACACACACACACACACACACACACACACACACATTTTCCTTGTTTTACCCATTGTCCTAGTCCCTTACCTTTGCCCTTATCGACGCCCACCCTCCCTTACCCAGGACGAACCTTGCCCAAAGCACTACAGGGGCAAACAACCTCTTGCTTGCCCTAAGGGATGCAGGGGGTGTGGCACTCAAGTGGCTGAATCACGTCTGTGTGATCTCTCTCTGTCTGTCTGTCTGTCTGTCTCTCTCTTTCTTTCTCTTTCTGTATCTCTGTCTCTTTCTCTTTCTCCTCTCTCTCTCTCTTTCTCTCTCTCTCTCTCTCTCTCTCTCTCTCTCTCTCTCTCTCTTTCTCTCTCTCTTTCTCTTTCTCTTTCTCTTTCTCTTTCTCTCTCTCCCTCTCTCTCTCTCTCTCTCTCTCTCTCTCTCTGTCTCTCTCTCTGTCTCTCTCTCACTCTCTCTCTCTCGCTCGCTCTCTTTCTCTCTCTCTCTCTCTCTCTCTCTCTCTCTCTCTCTCTCCCTCTCCCTCTCTCTCTCCTCTCCCCTCTCCCTCTCCTCTCCTCTCTCTCTCTCCCTCTCCCTCTCTCCCTCTCCCCTCTCCCTCTCTATCTATCTATATCGGTCTGTCTGTCTATCTCTATCTACCTATCTTTATCTCTCACTCTATCTCTATCTACCGATCTCTCTCTATTCACCTATATCTATCTATCTTTATACATGTAAATCTATCTATTCATCTCTATCAATTCATCTCTATCTATCTGTTTCTTTCTCGTCTCACGTCCCTCCCCTTCTATTCACGTCGCCTCTTCCCCTTCCCTTTCCTTCCCTTCCCCCTTTCTTCTCCCTTCCCTCTTCCTCTCTCCAATATTCATCACATTTGCCTTTCCCTTTCCCTCTTCTTTCCTTTCCTTCTCTCTCTCTACCTCCCCTTTACTGTCTCTCTTCCCCATTTCCTCTCTTCACTTTTCTCCCTTCCTCCTTTTCCCCTTTTTCTCCAATATTCTCTTCTCTTCCACTCTTTCCCCTTCCCCCTTCCCCCTCCCTCCCCGACTCCATCACTCACCTCATTCACCTACTCATAAATTAACCCCCCTCTCCCCTTCCCCCTCCCCCCACACGCACATGGCTGTGTACCTGCCTCAAGACGTGTCTGTTTGATGGGGGAGGGGGGAGGGGGAGGTGACGTCAGCATAATTTTTTTTTTCTTTCACAAATTGCATAGTTCATATTATTTGCGAGTTTCTGGTGTTTTGGTTTGAACTGGTGTTAGAAAAATTGATGTACCGCAGTGTTATATGCATATGCGCGCGCGCGTGTGTGTGTGTGTGTGTGTGTGTGTGTGTGTGTGTGTGTGTGTGTGTGTGTGTGTGTGTGTGTGTGAGTGTGTGTTTGTGTGTGTGTGTGAGTGTGTGTTTGTGTTTGTGTGTGTGTGTGTGTGTGTGTGTGTGTGTGCGTGCGTGCGTCCGTGCGTGCGTGCGTGTGTGTGTGTGTGTGTGTGTGTGTGTGTGTGTGTGTGTGTGTGTGTGTGTGTGTGTGTGTGTGTGTGTGTGTGTGTGTGTGTGTGTGTGTGTGTGTGTGTTTGTATTGGTGTTGCATGCACGCACATCCGATACACTGATGCATTGATCAGACTGAATCTACAAGCTACAAATAGAATCACAATACACAGCCGACAAGAGAAAACACATACGCACACGCACACACACGTGCACACACGTGCACACACGCGTCCTAAATCGAAAAATAATAAATTTGATAAAAGAAAAATGATACGAAAAACCGGTCAACCACATGTAAACATGCATACACGAAACAGTCATAGTGAAAACTTATACAGAATATAATATACATATACATGCATGGACACCTTAACACCATAACACCAATAAAACCAGAACACCTTAACACCAATAAAACCAGAACACCTTAACACCATAACACCAATAAAACCAGAACACCTTAACACCAGAACACCAATAAAACCAGAACACCAATAAAACCAGAACACCTTAACACCATAACACCAATAAAACCAGAACACCTTAACACCAGAACACCAATAAAACCAGAACACCTTAACACCAGAACACCAATAAAACCAGAAGGACACCAATAAAACCAGAACACCAAGAAAACCAGAACACCTTAACACCAGAACACCAATAAAACCAGAACACCAGAACACCAATAAAACCAGAA
>NC_091589.1:20414684-20417184 GCF_042767895.1 Penaeus vannamei
ACTCAATAACTGGTGAAAAAAATGGGATATGATTCGGAATCCTACTTCAGAACATAACATGTCAGTTGACAACAATACAAACATACGCACACACACACACACACACACATATGTATATGTATATGAATATGCATATGCATATATATAAGTATATGTATATGTATATGTGTGTATATATATAGGTCTGTGTGTGTGTGTGTGTGTGTGTGTGTGTGTGTGTGTGTGTGTGTGTGTGTGTGTGTGTGTGTGTGTGTGTGTGTGTGTGTGTGTGTGTGTGTGTGTGTTTGTGTGGGTGGGTGGGTGGGGGTGCATGTACGCATATATTCCTATCTATCCATTTCTACATATCAATCTTTCACTCTCTGTTTATCTATCTATTTAATGCTATCTATCTATCCTATCTATCTATCTATCTATCTATCTATATATATATATGTATATATATATATATATATATATATATATATATATATATATATAGACATATATATATATATATATATATATATATATATATATATATATATATACATATATATATATATATATATCCTTCCTCCTACCCTCCCTTTCTCCCTCCCCTATCCATCCCTCCTTTCCTCCCTCCTTCCATCTCTCCCTCCCTTCCCTTCCCTCCTTTCCTCCCTCTCCCTCATTCTCCTCTCCCTTCCGTCCCTCCCTTCCCTTCCCTCCTTTCCCTCCGCCTCAACTCCCTCCTTCCTTCCTTCCCCTCCATTCTCTCCCCTTCCCTCATTCTCCTCCTCCTTCCCCTTCCCTCCATCTCTCCCTCCCTCCCTTCCCTTCCCTCCGTCTCTCCCTCCCTCCCTTCCCTTCCGTCTCTCCCTTCCTTCCTTCCTTCCCTCATTCTCTCCTTCCCTTCGTCCCTCCCTTCCTTCCTTCCTTCCCTCATTCTCTTGCTCCCTTCCGTCTCTCCCTCCCTTCCCTCCCTTCCTACCTTCCCTCCCTTTCTCCCTCCCTTCTCGTCCCTTCCCTCCGTCCCTTCCCTTCCCTCCGTCCCTCCCTTCCCTCCGTCCCTCCCTTCCCTCCGTCCCTCCCTTCCCTCCCCAACGTCCCAAAGGAATGTCCGCTTGTCTTACCTTTAATTACGAGAGTCTCCTTCATCTTCCCTCTTAGGACTCTGAGCCGGACCATGAGAGGGGCACCTCACGCCTCTTCTCTTGTCCTCTTTATCCTCCTCCTCCTCCTCCTCTTCTTCCTCTTCTCTCTCTTGTCCTCCTCCTCCTCCTCCTCTTCTTCCTCTTCTCTCTCTGGTCCCTCGCCGTCCCGTGTATGTGTGTGTGTCTGTTCTATCTCCTTTTCTAAGTCTATCTGCTCTTTCCTTTTATTTACATAAATAGTTTCCTAAGCGTGGGATCTGCTGTCGTAAAAAAGGTAATTGCAAGTAATCTATTTGTACGTCTATTGAGTTCCCTGTTGCTTTGTACACCGAGTGCTCTTGGAAGCTTAAAGAGTCATTAACAGTCAAGTGGATTTATGCTTTGTACACTTCAGTTGATAAGCGCAGATTCTGTTCACGTCTGAAATCCTGAACACTCATATGTGAACTTCAGCTCCACACACGTAGCTCGCAAGAACTTGCCTGAGAAGCGGTTTGTACTTCGTCAGCACATTGCAACTGGCTCACCTGTGTCTCTGAAGGGATCGTGTCCTGCAACAGCCAATGCACTTCGAGTCCTGGAGATCAGAGTCATAATCTCAAGTTTTCATTCAGGTCTCGGCAAGCCTGTGTTCACCAGGTTCGGGTTCTACGCTGCGTTACCCTCGAAACGTCATATGGGAATGCACTGGCTCCCCGCGGCTGCTTATGGACTGGCGTGCATCGGTAATCTCTGTACAGCTGTGCGCGGACGTAAAAACATAATTCGCAGGTGTTCCATACTTGATACGATTGCACCACCTTACAGCAGATACGTTGATAAGAGCCGGTAGGGATTGTTCCCCCAAGTAGCCATGTGCCCTCACTCCGTGGGCGCGCGGGCGTGGAGCTGCAGACACCGCTCGCTGCAGAGGCCGCCCGTCGAGTGCCAGCCTGACGCCGCTTAGTCACCGCTGTGCCCGAGCCTCGACGTCACGCTGGAGCAGAGGGTATCATGAGGTAGCAATTGCAGGAGGTCCGGCGAGGGACAGGGAGGCAGGCGGCGCGCCTTGCAGCAGGAGGGAAGCGACGCCGTCCCGAGCTCCTGCCGGGCGAGTCCTCAACCAGAGTCCGGGCAGAGAGCACTCGCGACACACACACTACGCTGGACCCGCCACCATCCCCGCGCGCTCTGGCCGTATTGATCATGCAACATGTGCAACACAGGCCAGCCCACAAACGCACACACACACATTCCGACACACACACGCACACACACACACACACACACACCGCCCCTCGAGCGCGACCACCGCGATCCTAGCAACATTTTGGCGAACTTTTTTCCCGGGTGACAGGCCAGGCGCGCGCCCGCCCACGCACTCTGCATCTTCGCCAGCAACC
>NC_091589.1:20427471-20429971 GCF_042767895.1 Penaeus vannamei
GAATTATATAATAATTTCTACGAGAACCGTTATATTACACTCATGTATGCAATGTTAAACGCCTATATGTGTATGTGAGTGTGCTCGCGCATGCGTATGCTCTCAACAAAAGAGTAAAATGTATTAAACGTTGTTGTATGCCTATCATTGCACTGAAATATGTCCAATCTTAAAATATTCCAATGAAGTTACCAGTCTGTTTAAATCCCCCTTCCCCCCCCTTTTTTTTTTTTTTTTTTTTTTTTTTTTTTATATTTTTTTTTAATAACTGGCCCGCCAGCATTTGTTTCCAAGAAAAAGAGAGAAAGTGAAAATCCCGAATCTTTTATTATTCTTATTTCCCGTCAATAATGTGACGTCCGCGAAAGAAATAGGGAAAAATATATACAAATCAATTTGTGAATGATTCATTGAGTATGGTATAATTTCTCCCGTCCTCAAAAGAAAAAAGAAATATATTTGGCGGAAATATCTTACTCTCGTGTGTCATGTCATTCTATTGTCCATCGTGGACACATTTGATTTTGATTTCCAAAATAACAAATTCTGGTTGAAAGAATTCTTTGTCTGTCTTTTAGTAAAACAGCATTTCACTTCCTCCAGGTGGGGCTGGAACTGATGCATTCCTTTGCTTCTGATCTTTGGAAGCTGGGGATTTCCTTCATTATCGCCAGACTTGCCCGCTATTCAAGAAAAAATCTGTGGCCTAAAGCATTAAAATAACGAAAAATACTGGAAAAAAATATAAAGTGCTTGTTTTCTCTCTCTCTCTTTTGTTCTAATTTTTTAATGTTACCATTATTATTATCAATACTCTTCACAGCCCTCCAAATCGACAATGCCATTAGAAAACGTATTTCGAAATTACCAGAAGGCCAAATAGTTTATTTACAGGGGCCACCGCTCTCGTTTGCAAGTCTACAGATATTTGTCGAAATTTGTGGTTAAAGGAGTCAGCAGTAAGAAGTTACTTACATATCCCTCGATCATACATTATAACAATCTTTATTTCATATAGGTTAAAAATACCGTTTACTTTGGCGATTATCATTGCAAGTCTGACTGAGATTACCCTTTGAAAGTCGGATCTTTCTTTTTTTCAACTGAAAATGATTTTTAAATAAAATCAACTCGTGATATGAACACTTTTTCCGAACTGATTTTCGTCATACATTTCCAATACTGTTTGATGGTTTCATCTGCTTTGGGATTTTCCTTACAAACATTGCAAGGTTGACTGAGATTATCTTTTACAAGTCGAATCTTCCTTATTTGGAGTAAGGAATTATGGTTTATCTCAGCTCCCGATTTTAATGTTTTTTTTCCCCCAAAGGCTTGATTTTTTTCAACAATGTTTTTTGTTTATTGATCATTGTTAGTAAAATGAGTTTATTGTAAAAGGAAAGTGATGGAATATATGTATATATATACATCTTTGTCTGTATGTATATATATATATGTATATATTATATCTATATGTATATATGCATATCTATATGTATATATGTATATCTATATGTATATATTTATATATGTATATATGTATATCTTTGTGTATAAATGTATGTATGTGAGTATGTATGTATGTCAAGATTTATCTATATATATGCATGCATGTATCTGAATATTTACTTACCTATCAACATGTGTGCGATAACTGCTTGTTTATTTAAAGTAAGGTCAGCTCATCTTTCCATTATCAGTAACGCAATAAAACTAGGAATTCAAATTGAAATTCCTTCGTCAAAGATCAACCGTGTGCTCGGCGAGAGGCTGCGCGAAATAAAGCAAAAGAGGAACTCAGCTTTGGCGTTTCCGTGGCCTTGTCATGCCGTCCGGACATGGCATGCCTTTGGACATGGTGCAAGGCTGGCCATCGCGTAACTTAGGGCGAATCTTTGGCCTCCATGCAATTTTAGCTATCTGTTATCGACTATATTTGTCGTCGAATTAAAATGAAGGCTTAAAAAAAAAACGCTATGCTATTGCCAAAGTAGATGAAACCAGTAGACGGTATTTTTAATCTACACGAACTAAAGATGTATTATTTGCAATCAAAAGATATGTAGATAACTTCTTACTGCGGACTCCTTTAACCACAAATTTCGACAAATAACTAAACGCAAACGAGAGTGGGAACCCCTGTAGATAAACTTTATGACTTACTGGTAATTTTGAAATACGTTTGCTAATGGTATTGTCGATGTGGAGGTCTGCGAAGAGTATTGATAATGATGATAATGGTAAAAGCAGTAGACATACTAACAGTTGAGAAAAAAAATGTATAGAGATAAGTTTCTTCTTTTTACTGGATAATTCAGGAAAACAGGTTTTTGAAGGAGCCAAGAAAAGAGGGATTAAATAAGGTTGGTAACCGTTTCAGCTTTTAAAGATTGGATAGATTTCAGAGCAATGGTAGGCATACAATAACGTCTAATACATTTTACTCTCTTGGTGAAAGCACACGCGCACACACACAGATGCATATGTATGTAACATT
>NC_091589.1:20437471-20439971 GCF_042767895.1 Penaeus vannamei
GAGTACAACTACAAGAGATAATAATAATGATAATGACAACTGTAATCACAACAGTAATGAGAGTGATAGTAATTATGATAACCGTCATACTAAAAGTAATTAAAATGATAATGATAATAAACACAGTAGTAGGAGTACTGCTACTAATAATACTATTACTCTTACTAATAAAGACAACGGATATTAATGACAATAATAGTAATACAAAGGATATTGACTTAACGATGATCAAGATGGTGATGCGATGATAATGATGATGATATTTAGAACATTAGTTATTGTCATCATGGTAGGGATAGTGTATACACAAAAGAGATGACAGTATTACTTATAACGACTATGATTAAAACGATAATGGTAATGCCAGTGCTAAAAAAAGTTAATGATGGTCAATCTCTGAGTATTTCCCATCTCTCCCTAAACCTATTCCTCCCATTCTTTCTGAAGATTCAAAACGATGCTTATGATGGGTATATCAACTATGATAACAAGGGTAATGCTCTTGCTTTCTTGCTGCAGGGGTAGTACAGACCTGCGCTCCGCATATTCTGGATAGTCTTTTTGACTTGACTTGACATGTAAAAACCTCCAAAATATGAAAGTAAGACTCGCTGATTCTACAGGTCATAAACAAAAAAATATAGATGTTATTACATGTGTAGTAGTCAGCGACTCGAATTCCCTCACGAGTCCAATCATCTAGAAGTGAACTCACCCTTTGCCGTTGACGAACATTCCCCTGCATCGCTCAGCCATGATATAAAATGTTTCCCGCGCGCGTCGCCCACCTTGCCAGCGCCTTTCCTCTCCCCTTCGGCGCGGAACCGCTGGCTGCGTCACGTGACCCGATTCCTGAAAGGAAGTCGCCCGCGGCGACGCTGAGATTGGGCTCACGAGCGGAGGCGGTGCTGAGCGAAGTAGAATTTGAAACCTTGAAGATTTGGGCTTAAACGTAAGCACAGAATCTATGTGCAGTCCCGAACTTTGATATAAAGTTGCCAGTATTTCTATATCCTCTTAATGACTTCCCAAGGCATCTGCCTATCCCTAAAATGTCGAGAAGTAATAAAGATTCTTATTTCTGAACATCAGTGGAAATCAGCTCGAAAGTTTTAGTTAACATTCCATGTCAATGATAAAGAATAATTTCGTAATCATTGGTGTTCATTCGAATTCCTTTTAATGAAATCTTGTTTTAATCATGAATTTCTCATAATTTTCTGTTAAAGTAACAGTTTAAGCCCAACCGCAGTACGTTTATGAAAACATATATAAATCAATATACAACTTCTGTGTCGCCATCGAATTACATGCTTTCTCAGTGATGTATATGTGTTAAGAATCTTCGAATGGATAATTTACATCAAATGGTATCAACATAAAAACATATAGCTAAAAAGTAGTTTCGTCGGAAGAGAATAAAATGTAATGTGGACAAGAAATTTTATAAGGTAAATTACAATTCATTTCACATGGTACAAACAGAAAATGAAATGAAATGTAAACAATTACATCTCATACGATATAAAACAGGTATATATGGTTCCCACAGGATCCACCTGTCACAATGCAACAGTAGTAGCATTTCACACCTTGGTAGCTGTACTGTCTGGTTTGTCTAGTTTGTGTTTTTATTTCATTACGGACCAAAAATAGTATTTGATTATTTCAAGACACTGTCAACTACAATGACAACAAACCTTCCAAAACATATAGGTTATTATCAGGCTACTAAAAAAAGAGACCATTCTTCTCTCCTATGAAATCGTACTTATCTGAGGTAGGCAAAGTGGAACGAAGACAACACTAAGCAAGATAAAAAAAAAAAAAAAAAAAATGCTTCTTCTTTTGCCTCTTTCCATCCTTCCTCCTTTCCTACTCCGTCATGAATTTTCGTTCTTTCTCTTCGTCACTTGTTCGTGCTCTTCTTCCTCCTCCCAGTCTTTGCTTCTCATATGAATACAATCATATGATTATGAGAAGACTGACAGCAAAATTACGAAAACGCGCATAAACACTAACAAACAACCAAAGAAATGGAAAAAAATACAAAATCAAACGTTCCAATTCCTTCATACTCCTTCGCACTGTAAACGCCGGAGAAAGAGACAGAAACAAAAGTAGAAAGATGTATGGAAGGGAAGGTAAGCAGATAGAGATGCACGCAGATATTCCTGCATAAAACAATATGGATGTAGTATCCGTCGGGGATCGAACCCGAGTCTGTCGCGTAGGAGGCGACATTGCTAACCACTACACCACGGAAACATGTAAGGTTTGATTTATAGAATTATGTTATAGTTTCTACGAGTTATATTACATTTATGTATGTAATGTTAAACGCCTATGTGTATGTGAGTGTGCTCGCGCATGCGTGTGCTTTCAACAAAAGAGTAAAATGTATCAAACTTTATTGTATGCCTATCATTGCACTGAAATATGTCCAATCTTAAAATATTCCAATGAAGTTACCAGTCTGTTTAAATCCCCCTTTTCTTGG
>NC_091589.1:20444971-20457471 GCF_042767895.1 Penaeus vannamei
ATAGAATGATATTGTAATATTTATCAGAACCGTTATATTACACTTGTGTATATAATGTTACATACATATGCATCTGTGTGTGTGTGCGTGTGCGCGTGTGCTTTCACCAAAAGAGTAAAATGTATTAAACGTTATTGTATGCCTACCATTGCTCTGAAATCTATCCAATCTTTAGAAGCTGAAACGGTTACCAACCTTATTTAATCCCTCTTTTCTTGGCTCCTTCAAAAACCTGTTTTCCTGAATTATCCAGTAAAAAGGAGAAACTTATCTCTATACATTTTTTTTTTCTCAACTGTTAGTATGTCTACTGCTTTTACCATTATCATCATTATCAATACTCTTCGCAGATATCCACATCGACAATACCATTAGCAAACGTATTTCAAAATTACCAGTGAGCCATAAAGTTTATTTACAGGGGTCCCCACTCTCGTTTGCAAGTTTAGTTATTTGTCGAAATTTGTAGTTAAAGGAGTCCGCAGTAAGAAATTATCTACATATCTTTTGATTGCAAATAATACATCTTTATTTCGTGTAGATTAAAAATACCGTCTACTGGTTTCATCTACTTTGGCAATAGCATAGCGTTTTTTTAAGCCTTCATTTTAATTCGACGACAAATATAGTCGATAACAGATAGCTAAAATTGCATGGAGGCCAAAGATTCGCCATGACCAAAGCTGCACACTGGCCGAAGTCACACGGTGCCCATAGATACGCGATGGCCAACCTTGCACATGTCCAAAGGCATGCCATGTCCGGACGGCATGACAAGGCCACGAAAACGCCAAAGTTGAGTTCCTCTTTAGTTTTATTTCGCGCAGCGAATTCCTAGTTTAATTGCGTTACTGATAATGGAAAGATAAGCTGACCTTACTTCAAATAAACAAGCAATTATCGCATACATGTTGATAGGTAGGTAAGTAAATATTCAGAAACATGCATACATATATTAATAAATTTATACATACATATATATATATATATATATATATATATATATATATATATATATATATATATATATATATATATATATATATACACAAAGATATACATATATAGAAACATATATATGCATATATGTATATATATAGATATACATATATGCCTTTAGACATACATACATACAAAGATTAGTATATATACATATATTCCTTTTACTTTCCCCTTTACAATAAACCAATTTTAGAAACAATGGCCAATAAATCTCTTTAAAAAACAGCTGAAAACAAACCAAGCCTTAGGGAAAAGCATTAAAATCGCGAACTGAGATCAATAAAGCCATAATTCCTTACTCCAAATAGGAAAGATTCGACGAAAGGAAAATCCCCAAAGCAGATGAAACCATCAAACAGTATTGAAAATGTATGACGAAAATCAGTTCGGAAAAAGTGATCATATCACGAGTTGATTTTATTTGAAAAGCATTTTCAATTGAAAAAAAGAAAGATTCGACTTCCAAAAGATAATCTCAGTCAGACTTACAATGATAATCGCCAAAATAGACGAAACCATTAGTCGGTATTTTTAATCTATATCAAATAAAGATTGTTCTAATATGTGATCGAGGGATATATAAATAACTTCTTACTGCTGACTCCTTTAACCACAAATTTCGACAAATACCTGTGGGCTTACAGACGACAGTGGTAGCCCCTGTAAATAAACTATTTGGCCTTCTGGTAATTTCGAAATGCATATTCTAATGGTATTGTCGATTTGGAGGTCTGTGAAGAGTATTGATAATAATGATAATGGTAAACGCAGTGGACATGCCGACAAAATGAGAACAAAAAAGAGAAAAATAGCACTTTATACATTTTTCCAGGACTTCTCGGTATCTAAATGCTCAGTTGTGAAAAAGGTAGATAGGTAAGATCTGGATAATTCAGGAAAATGGGTTTTGAAGGAGCCAAGAAAAGAGGGATATATAAAGGTTGGTAATTTCGTTGATTAAGATTGGACATATTTCATTGAACCGGTACGCATACAATAACTTTTAATATATTTTACTAGTTTCATGAAATTGCACACACACACATCAGTATATAACATTACAAACACAAGTATAATATAATTGTAATAAAATTCATAATTATTATTGATATCTCCGTGGTGTAGTGGTTAGCACGGTCGCCTCTTACGCGACAGACTCGGGTTCGATCCCCGACGGATACTAGTGAAACATAATTTTTATGCATGAATACCTGTTGCATCTCTACTTATCTACCCTTTCATATATTCTTCTACTTGTGTTTCTTTTTCCAGTTTACAGTGCGAAGGAGTATGAAGGAATGAGGGTTGTGGATTCTTTGACTTGCTTGGTTGTTTGTTAGTGTTCGGGCGCATTTCAGAGATCTGCTGTTATATCAATAATAAAAGAAGCAAAGACTGGGAGGAAGAAGAGGACAAACAAATGATGAAGAGAAATAAAAATCAATACGGAGTAGGAAAGGTGGAAAGAAAGGAAAGAGGCAGAACAAGCAAATTCTCTTTTATTAGCTTGCTTAACTTCCACTTTGCCTACTTCAGATAAGATTGATGTCATAGGAGAGAAGAAGGATCTCTTTTTTTACAGTAGCTAATAATTCCCTATATATTTTGAAAGGTTTGTCGCCACTGTAGTTCACAGTGTCATGCAATATATGAATGCTATTTTTGGTCCGTGATTAAATACAAAACAAAGTAGACAAACCAGACAGTAATGCAGCTACCCGGGTGTGAAATACTACTACTATTGCATTGCGACAGCTGGATCCTGTGCTATACATATATCTTCTGTTTGTACCATATGAGATATAATTCTTGTTTACATTTTATTTTCTGTTTGTACCATATGCGATGAATTGTAATTCATCTTGTAAGATTTCTTGTTTTTATTTTTATTCTTTCTTCCCATGAAACATTTTCAGCTATAAAGTTTTTCTATATTGATACTATTTAACATATTACATTACTCATTCGAAGATTTTTAAAACGATTATCATTTTAAACATATACACTACAGAGAAAGCATGTAATCGCATAGCGACTTGCAGAAGTTGTATATCGATTTATATTTATCTTTGAAAATGTACTGCAGTTGGGTAAAAACTGTTACTTCAACAGATTATAAATTTATGATAGGAACAAGATTTCATCTAACAGGAATTCGAATGTACACCAATAATTATGTAATTTAGTGTTTATCGTTGACATTGAATGTTACTCAAACTACTTTCAAGACGCTTCAGAGATTACAGCTGATTTCCACTGATGTTCAGAAATAAGAATCTGTATTGCTACTCGATATTTCAGGGATAGACAGATGTTTTGGGAAGTCATTAAAAGGATACAGAAATACTGGTAACTTCACATCAAGGCTTGGAATTGCACATAGATCCTGTTCTTACTTTTGAACACAAATCGAAATTTCAGTTTCTATTTCGCGCAGTATATTTCCCCGCGGCAAATCCTCCTTCGGCGAGGATCCAGATGGATTTCCAGCGATTCCCTCAGCACCGCCTCCGCTCGTGAGCCCAATCTCAGCGTCGCCGCGGGCGACTTCCTTTCAGGAATCGGGTCACGTGACGCAGCCAGCGGTTCCGCGCCGAAAGGGGAGAGGAAAGGCGCTGGCAAGGTGGGTGACGCGCGCGGGAAACATTTTCTATCATGGCTGAGCGATGCAGGTGAATGTTCGTCAACGGCAAAGGGTGAGTTCACATCCAGATGATTGGACTCGTGTCTCTGTTGCCAACAAGGGAGGGACTTGAGTCGTTGACTACTTCACATGCAATGACACAGGCAATGGAACGCAGGAGGGGGGTCAGCTGTGGAGGGTTCTCCTCTCTCGTTTCTATCAGACTCGCCCTTCCCTTGTTTCTACATAATCTGCAGTGAGAACAGACACTTCCTGACATTAACATATTCTTGAATTTACTTATACAATATATAATTGGAGTAGCAGAAGATCAGTGTCAAAGCTGCTGAGTGTGGTTTCGCTCGTTAACCCTGCCAGTTATTTTTTGGTGAGTAACACCCAATTTTTTACCATACATTATTATTATTCTTTTTTATCACAACTATACGATCAGATAGAGAAAGAGAGGAGGAGAGGGAGGGAGAGAGACAGATAGACGATGCGAGAAGCTTTGGTCATTGATATTAGATTAGTAATATTAGCTGTCAGCCTATAAAGTTGGTCTACAAAATTTACAATCGTCACCAAATGATTTTTTTTTCGTCTCTCTCTCTCTCTCTTACTTTACTGCATTACCCTTGTTTCCATAGTTGATATACCCATCACAAGCATCATTACGAATCTTCTGAAAGAGTGGGAGGAATATATTTAGTGAGAGGAATGGAAAATATTCAGATTGACCATTATCATTAACATTTTTAGTACTGGCATTATCCTGATCGTTTTAATCATATTCGTTATTAGTAATACTGCCATCTCTTTTATAATTTGCTTACACTATCCTTCCCTTGATGATAATAACCATATTACTGTTGTTCCAAATATCATCATCATCATCGCATCGCTATCACCATCTTCATTATCATTATAATTATCAATATCCTTTGTATTACTATTATCATTATTAATATTAATGTTATTTTATTAGTAATAGTAATAGTATTATTATGAGTAGCACTATTGCTACTACTGTCATTGCTGTTATCACAATTTTAATTACTTTTAGTATTAAGGTCATCATAATTGCTATTAATATCATCACTTATGATTACAATTTTCATTATCATTATTGATTTTATTACCCCTTGTAGCTGTACTCTTATCAGTTTTAGTATTAGTATATACTTTATCATAAATATTATCATTATTATTTTTTATATTATTGTTATAATAATAATGATTATCATTATCATTATCATTATCATTATCATTATCATTATTATCATTAGCATTATCATTATTATTATAATTATGCTAATATTATTTTTATCTTCATCATCACCATATACATAATGCTAAAATTTAATTACAGTAAAATTCATTTGTAAAGCAGATGTTTCTGTAGTGTAGTGGTTAGCACAGTTGCCTCTTACGCGACAGACTAGGGTTCGAGTCCCGACGGAGACGACTATAGCTACATTTTATGCATGCATTTCTGTTAGCATTTCTCTATATATTTCCCTACCCTCCTTTATCTTTCTCCTTTTGTATGTGTCTCTCCAGTGTTTAAAATGTAAAGAATTATGAAAAAATTTAGCCATTGATTTTGCCTTTTTTGGATCTGCTTGGTTGCTTCTTAGTGTTTATGCGCGTTTTCATAATTTTGTTGCTAATCCTCTCATCCTGTGACTGTATTAGTAATATGAGAAGCAAAGAATGGAAGGAGGAAGAGGACGAAGAAGTGATGAAGAAAAAGAAATAAAGATCAAGATGGAGTAGAAAAGGGGGAGGAGGAGGAAAGAGGTGAGAAAGGCGAAACAAATTATGTTTTAATATCTTGTTTAGTGTTGCTTTCGTTCCACGTTGCCCACTTAGACAAGACAAACGAACGTATAGAAGAGAAGAATCACAAGTTTGTTAACAATCAGATCCGATTTAGTATAATCAAGGTTACAAAGGTAATAGATTTGCAACATAAGACAAACTGCACGATCTCCTTTTAACTGTAGCTTGATGTTTACTTATATATTTTGAAAGGTTTGTTGTCACTGTGGTTCAGTTTATGAAATTAATTAATGTTACTTTTGGTCTGAATAAAATAAAAATAAAAATTCAAAGTAAACAAGCCAGACAGTACAGCTCCCAAAGTGTGAAATACTACTACTATTGCACTGTCCTGTGGCTGGTCCTGTGAGACCCATACATACATCTGCGAGGGACCCAGAGAGGCCGGCCAAAAGCCTAACCGAGAGACAGTCTTTATCTTTCATTTTACGGGTTCATTATTCCCTTTTTCTTTTCGAGTGCCGTTCGTTCTGTCCGTTCCTCCTCTCTCTTTCTGTTTGCGATCTATACTTGATGAATTTCTTAAGAAAACTTTCGCCAAGACTAAATTCTATTATGAACCGTATTAATGTTGACAAATGTGGAAAGGTATGATTGAGAATGAATATCTTCACAATGCAAGAGATGCATTTGACCGGTTTCGAATATATTTTCGTCAGAAATACATACATTTGAGAAAATACACAGCATGTGTATATTACATGGGAGCTGATGAATCACCTGATGATCGTGACCTCGCGCTCGTTATACGCATAATTGCCGCCGCGACCTTGGATAGTTTGAATCTACCCGATGCGGTGTTCATATTTTCTCTGTGGCGATGTGTGCAGCTTCCATGACCTTCCTTTGGTGTTTGTTTAATCCTTGGTCATCGCTGCAGCATAGACGTATATACCTTGCTCAACTTCAACTTCAGGATGAATACTGAATGCTATTTTAATCAGAAACAGAGAGAGAGAGAGAGACGCATGTGAAAAAAGAAGAAAAAGAAAGTCGGAGAGAAAGCGAGAGAGAGACAACCATCTACTACTTTCACTTATCGAGATACACACATTCATTTTACATTCATAGTGATCGAACAACAATTGGCAGCAGCGGATCAAGAAACATATTGAATGATAAACAGACGTCGAAATATCTTCATTTATGATGTGTGTGAATGTAGGCCATAAATTTAGAAAGATATAATGAAAAGATAGTGAAGAAAGGGCAAAAGAGAGAGATGGAGAAAGCCATTATCACTATTACTATCATGTAATAGAGAGAGAGAGAGAGAGAGAGAGAGAGAGAGAGAGAGAGAGAGAGAGAGAGAGAGAGAGAGAGAGAGAGAGAGAGAGAGAGAGAATAGACAGCGAGAGGGAGAAATAGACAGATCTGATCAACAAAAGAAAATGAACTCATTCCAGCAGCCAGAGAGCAACTTATTTGTTTGTGTTAGGTAAATTACCTGTGTCTATCCAGGGATTATTTTCTATTCAGTCATCAGTCTAGATCTTATAAAAGTTACGTAATGGGTGGAGATAGATATTTCAAATGCAATTTCTTTAAAGACATTCGTATCCTAATCAAGTCTTCATTATTCATTACATATGCGTTGCACACACACACACACACACTAATGATAATAATAATCCAACCAGATTCTTATTTATTTCTGAACATCAGTGGAAATCAGTTCTAATCTTTGAAGCGTTTGACATATTTAGTACTTTATCTTGAATGTTGGTTTAGTTTACATTCCTTGTCAACAATAAACAATGAATTCCGAAATTATTGGTGTTTATTCGGATTCCTTTTAGGATTCTTGTGTTTATATAATAAATTTCGTATAATTTTCCGTTTAAATAACAGTGTTTACCCAAACGGAGTATGTTTTAAAAATATATATGAAATAATATATAACCTATAATTATATGCTTTCTAAATAGTGTATATGTTCATTTTAAATTTTTCGAATGAATGATATATGAAATGGTATCAATATAAAAAAAAATCTACTTAAAGAAAGAAAAAATCATGGGAATAAGTAAAATGAAGTGCAAACAAGATATCCTGATAATTAGGTGAATTACAGCAATCCATTTCATACCAAGGCACTAGAAACATAATTAGCAAAGTACAATACAATAGTAGTAGTAATTCACGCCCATGTACCTATACTGTCTGGTTTGTTTTCATTCCGGACTATAAGCAGCATTCATTTATTTCATGACACTGTGAACTACAGTGACAACAAACCTTTCATAATATAAAGGTAAAAAATTAGCTACTGTAAAGGCAGATCGTGCAGTTCGTTCCGTTTTGCAAGTCCAAAATCTCTGTAACTATGATTATACTAAATCGGATCCCATTGCTAAGGAACTTACGATTCTTCTCTTCTATATGTTCGTTTGCTTTTATCTAAGTAGGCAATGAAGGCAACATAAACAAGACAATAAAACAATATTTGCTTCCCCTTTTTCACCTCTTTCCTTCCCACTTTTCTACGTCTTGATTTTTATTTCTTTTTCTGCTTCACTTGTTCGTCCTCTTCTTCCTCCTCCCATTCTTTGCTTTTCATATTACTAATACAATCACATGATGATGAGAGAAATAACAACAAAATTGTGAAAACGCGCATAAACTAACAAACTACCAAGCAAATCCCAAAAATGCAAAATCAAACGCTCCAATTCCTCCATAATTCTTCACAGTTTAAACACTGGAGAGACAGAAACAAAATAAATAATGCAAAATGAAATTCATGCATAAAACTTCTTCGTTATTGTCACCGTCGGGGTTCGAACCCGAGTCTGTCGCGTAAGAGGTGACTGTGCTAACCACTACACCACGGAAACGTGTTGATTTTAATGATTTTTTTGCAATGGCTAGAGCGCCCACTCTGACGCCCGCGGTGGGCTGGCTGGCTTCCGTTGGAGTTCGCACCTCGAGTGCTTAGCAAAATGAAAAGATTATCACGTTAACACGATTTTTTATTAGAAAAAAGTAAAAATAATACACCGGACACACTCCAAAATAACGAGCAAAGAAAGTGAACAATGAAACAAACTGACACAGCCAGCTCCAAGGCTCAGGTGCACTGCCGAAAACCCGGCAAATAGGGGGTCGGAAACTCCCCCCCCCCCTCCCTGAGCTGCTGGCCGTTAACTGCTCGTTTATGGTTTACAACAATTAAATAAAATGGGGTGAATCAAGATTGAAAATAAATAAACAGTAAGTATTGCTACTAAGGTGTTATTAGAACCTAACCAAGGATAATGATGATAACAGTAATAGTAAAAATTATAATTATAACAGTGATAATAATGATAACGAAAGGAATCCTAATCATCATGAGGCTATATATATATTATACAAAATCAAAAGTACATCTAAGAATACTTAAAAGATTTACTTTTGATAATATAATATATATACAGCCTCACTACTGACGCTTTGGCTTGCCTTTCGGCAGGAAAGTGCAATGCCTGGCCAGTACATGCACTCTCCGCCACGGTCCCTTCGGATACTTGGCTGTGCCCACTGCCGCGACGAGACTCGAACCCGGGACCTCGGGATCAGAACGCCGGTGCGATAACCACTCGGCCATCGCGGCAGCAATAGCTTAACCTGAGAATCTCCTTTATATCGTCTCTTTCGCTCCCCCCCCCCCCACCGATCACCAAGCGCGTGTGTGTTTTAGAATTAGTATCATTATTGTTTATTATATGATCGTTATCATTATTATTGATATTATTGTTATAATAGTTATAATAATGCTATCATTATTATTTAATTTTTATCATTGTCAGTTATTATTGTTGTTGCTTCTGCTGTTATTATTACTGTCATTAGCACCATCGTTGTTATTACCAATTATCATTACCATCATTTTTATTTTTCAAAGTATTATGATCATAAAAATCCCTATTACCTTCTCTGGTCTCATAACGATAAACATTTATATTACTACCTTTACCTTTGTAGATTTAACACTATTGTTGTCATTATTGTTTATCTCAATGATAAACAATAAATTTCGTAATTATTAACAATCCATTTCACATAAAAACAAAAGATACCTATCCACTAGATATATAGTTAGCATAGGATCCAGCTGTCATAATGCAATAGTAATAGTAATTCACCGCTTGGTAGCTATACTATCTGGTTTGTTTTCATTCCGGACCATAGGTAGCATTCATTATTTCATGACACTGTGAACTACAGTGACAACAAACCTTTCATAATGTATAGGTAAACGTTAAGCGCAGTTTACTGAATCGGATCTCATTGCAAACAGACCTATGCTTCTCTTCTATGAATTCGTGTTTTTTGTCTGAAGAAGGCAAAGTGGAATGAAGATAACACTAAACACGACAATATAACATCAATACTTCTTCCCTTCCTTCCCCATTTCCTGCTCATGATTTTCATTTTTTTCTTCACTTGTTCGTCCTCTTCCTCCCATTCCTTGCTTCTCATATTATTAATACAATCACATGATCACGAGAGGAATAACAAAATTGTGAAAACGCGCATAAACACTAGCAAATAACAGATCCCCCATCATACCCCCCCCCCCCACACACACAAAAAGTAAAATCAAACGCTCCAATTCCTCCATACTCTCACAATATAAACAAGAAAAGGCACAGGAACAAGAGCAGAAAGATAGAAGGGCAGGTAAGTAGATAGAGATACAAACAGAAATTCATGCATAAAAACCGCCATTTTCTGTCTCCGTCGGGGCTCGAACCCGAGTCTGTTGCGTAAGAGGCGACTTTCCTAAACACTACACCACAGAAAGATTTCTTTTATAATGAATTTCACAATAAATAAAATTTAGCTTAAATATCTCTCTTCTTGGCTCCTTCAAGAACTGGTTTTCGTTAAATATTAAGCAAGAAGAAAAAATCTACCAACGTTTTAAAAATAAGAAAAAGTTTTGTTTGTTTAATATTAGGATTTCTCTATCTCTCTCTCTCTTGCCCTATATTTATCTACTTAATTATCTCAACTAAGCATTAAGATGAAGAGAAATGTTGGATATAATCATAATAATATACTTGCATGTTTTTTACTTATCTTGTTGGCATTCCTACTGAGGTTACCATTATCGTTCATATCACTACTCATCACAGACTTCCTAATCATCAATATCATTAGAATACGTATTTCAAAAATATCAATAAGTCATATAGTTTATTTACAAGTGTTACCTCTCTCGCTCGCGAGTCTACATTTATTTGCCGAAATTGGGGGTTCTTTTAATTCATATTTCTTATTCTAATTCAAGTTATATAACTGCATTCGCCCCCCCTCCCCATACATGTTTTAAAAATCCAATACACTATTCATCTCACTGTTTCATATTCTATAGTTCATAGTTTATATAACTACATTCGTTCATCTCATAGATATTCCTCGACACCCATCCATTAAATGATGTTCGACACTGGCCAACTATATGCTGATGTCTAATTCACAAAAGTCAAAATATCCAAGAGGTATCACCTATCATTCCTGCTGAACATGTAAAATGCAGCCCCGTTTCTTCAATTTTTCTATAACATATGGCATTTCTCCCCAACTCGCTACTTTTTGCAACCATTTAGTGGTCATTTCTTTAATATTTGTCCCACATTAAAGGATGCTCAGCTGTTGCCATGATAATAATAAGAATGATAATGATGGAAATAGTAATAATAATTGCTTAATAATAATAATAGTTATAACAGTAATATCAATAACAATGATAATCATAGTTAGGATAACAAAATAGATACTAATACTAAAACTCATAAGAGTACAACTACAAGAGATATTAATAATGATAATGGCAACTGTAATCACAACAGTAATGAGTGATGGTAATTATAATAACCGTAATACTAAAAGTAATCAAAATGATAATGATGATAATAAAGACAGTAGTAGGAGTACTGCTACTAATAATACTATTACTCTTACTAATAAAGACAACGGATATTAATGATAATAACAGTAATACAAATTATATTGACAATTATAATGATGATCAAGATGGTGATGGTGATGCGATGATAATGATGATGATATTTAGAACATCAGTAATAAAGGTTATTGTCATCATGGTACGGATAGTGTATACACATTATAAAAGAGATGACAATATTACTTATAACGACTATGATTAAAACGATAATGGTAATGCCAGTGCTAAAAAAGTTGATGATGGTCAATCTGAGAGTATTTCCCATCTCTCCCTAAACCTATTCCTCCCATTCTTTCTGAAGATTCAAAACGATGCTTGTGATGGGTATATCAACTATGATAACAAGGGTAATGCAGGAGAAGTGAGAGAAGAAAATAGAAGAGAGATATGGGTAGATCGAAAATAAATAATTTGGTGACTATTGTAAATAAACCAACTTAGTAGGCTAACAGCTAATATTATTAATCTCATATCAATGACCAAAGTTTCTCGCATTGTCTGTCTATTTGGCGTCTCTATCTCTCTCCCTCTCTCTTCCTCTTTCTCTTTCCTTTCCTCCGTTCCTCCCTCTCTCTATCTCTCTCTTACTTTCTTGCTGCAGAGGTAGTACAGACCTGCGCTCCGCATATTCTTGAGAAAGTCTTTTTGACTTGACTTGACACGTAAAAACCTCCAAAATATGAAAGTAAGACTCGCTGATTATACAGTTGTGATAAAAAAATATATATATATGTTATTACATTTGTAGTAGTCAGCGACTCGAATTCCCTCCCTTGTTGGCAACAGACACACGAGTCCAGTCATCTAGAAGTGAACTCACCCTTTGCCGTTGACGAACATTCACCTGCATCGCTCAGCCATGATATAAAATGTTTCCCGCGCGCGTCACCCACCTTGCCAGCGCCTTTCCTCTCCCCTTTCGGCGCGGAACCGCTGGCTGCGTCACGTGACCCGATTCCTGAAAGGAAGTCGCCCGCGGCGACGCTGAGATTGGGCTCACGAGCGGAGGCGGCGCTGAGGGAATCGCTGGAAATCCATCTGGATCCTCGCCGAAGGAGGATTTGCCGGCGGGAA